>NC_091122.1:121241954-121541954 GCF_040183065.1 Periplaneta americana
ACTGGCTTCGTCGGGTGGAAGAGATAAAGTCGTTCACACTTTGATATCAAGAGGGGCTCAAATAAATGCAAGGAACGAAGAAGGACATTCTTCACTGCAGTATGCTGCTTCTAAGGGTTGGACAGAGGTAAGGGAGAAGGGGAATCAATGAGGAAACTACATATTATTAGTGAGAATCAAGATTATTAAACTGGAATGTAAAGTGCAAAGTTATATCCTATTTCATTCAAAGCAGCTCTCAGATCATAAGTTCAAGCAATAATAAAGTTGCAATCTATAGAACCAAAGTTGGCTTTATTCGACATATTATAAATCTAGCTAACTGGTTACATAAACAAATACCTTGGATACATAAACAAAACAAAACAGAAGAATCGATCATTATGGATATGGTCGATTTAACTATAAAACTCATTACATTAGGCTAATAGAAGAAGAGGTTTAGTCGGAATTCAAAACTTCATATTCTTTTCTATAATCCACTAGGTAGCCTATTTTTAATAATCTATCACTTCATAGTCTAGTAACTATACTCAGAATGAATGTAATAAGATGGACTGAGAATGGTATGTGTTAATCACAAACTAACCTCTGATCGAAGCTACTGTAATCTAACCTAATTTTTTCAGTGATTGCTTTAATGGTGCTTTCCCATTTACCCCTTTTTTAGCCATAGATGGGCAACTTGACCAAACATTCAGGAATGAGCAAAATTCTTTTGGGGTCAGGAAGAAAGTACTTTTAAATTTCACTTGCAACTCTTTACAGTGTAATCGAGTTGAATATTGCCTCATTCAGCGGTTTACCAGCATAGCTTCCTTCTTATTGGTTTCTCTTGCTGTGTCTGTGCCTTTATATTTGAAAACCAGTATTTTACTTATCATATTGGGTCCAAATATTCAAGTCTTAGAACATTCACGTTCGTGTTAACTGTGATAAAGATGATCTGAATTAATTTTTCAGTAGAGTCATAAGTTAACACTAAATTCCATTTAACAGGATGCTGCTGACGTTGGTAACACTTCATAATGTTGATGAGTTTGCTTAGCAAGTAAAACCTTCCATCCATGGAGACAACTTCATAGTCAGCTGAATTACTCTGAATTCATACCATTCATCCATTGTGATTTTCAACATTTCTTCGTCATTTTTCACAAAAACAATTTTGCCTTGAAGTGAGTAACCTAATATAGGTTATCCATAAAAGGTCCGAAATTAATTTCTTTATTATATAACTTATTTCATTCTTAGTGGTGGTAATGATCAGAAGATTTAAATAAATATTATGTTACATTAATATCAGAACGGAAATATAGCAGGCACAGATTGAACATTTAGGTGCCAGCAGCAGGATTCAATTTTTTTTTTCTTTTTTTTTTCACTGAGGCAGTCTGGCACTTGTGAATTGTCCAGTCCTGTTTGTAGTAGTCATTTTAGTTTGAGTAGCGTAGTCCAACTTTCTTTTTCCTAAAGATTTCGAGTTTGATAACATTCCTCATAAATGGATAGGCCTAATCAGGCAATTGCTGCATATGTTGTGACAGATTTACTTATTTTAAGGCCTCTAAACCCAAAAAGTAGTTGGAAAGACCAGATGTAAGATATTGTGAGGATGAAACAGGCCTATTTCAAGCAGTAGATTATTATTATTATTATTATTATTATTATTATTATTATCATCATCATCATCATCCTAATATTATTATTATTATTATTATTATTATTATTATTATTATTATTATTATTATTATTATTATTAGTATTACCTACTATTACATGCATTCCATGAGTAATTTGCGGGTGCTCATGTAAAGGAGGTTAAGTATGTATTGGCTTAAGCGGGATAAGTAAAGATTTGAACCTCCATGTTTACTTCTGTCTTGTGTTAAAGGGGTTAAATCATGCTTCCATCCATGATGCAGTTACAGTGCTCCGTATTTTGTGACAAAGGGGTTTTGTTCAGTACTAAAGGAGAGAAGTTTACATACCTTGCAATTTGACTTAACACCCTTTACAAGAGTACCCGCGAATTGAGCCTGTGGGTAAAATTTTGAAACTGGAAAAGTACTACTATAAATAACTTCAGTTCCTTAATGAAGTATTAGAATTTCATAAAGAACAAAAAATATATTCTTTTAGATTTTTTTTGCACCTTTGGGGAGGCAGAGACATAGATGGGAGAATAATATTAAAATGGATTTGAGGGAGGTGGGATATGATGATAGAGACTGGATTAATTTTGCACAGGATAGGGACCGATGGCGGGCTTATGTGAGGGCTGCAATGAACCTGCGGGTTCCTTAAAAGCCGTTTGTAAGTAAGTAAGATTTTTTTTGCTATTTTTTACCATCAGCTTAGTGCAGTTTCTCTTTGTTTGCACCAAGTAAATTTTAGATTGCTGGGTTGCCCATGGTTCTTTCGTGATTACTAAGGAATCTCCTGACTGAAACCCTTAGTTATTGAAGAACAGTAAAAAAAAAAAAAAAAAAAAAAAAAATTTCTTAAATATTTTAAATTAGATTCTATTTGGCTGTCTCTGATTCATTGTATCAATGATAGGGGCTGCTTTATGATGCTTTTCGTATTTTAATTGTGTTTATACTTTGAAAAACAATGTGACAGATGTGACATGTTTATTTGTGATGGATGTGACACCATAGGTTCGTTCCAACAACAGTCAGGAACCATCTGTAACTATCGTGAGCATGCACAATACAGAAAAAGCATTCCAACACAATCCGAACCAGTCCTGAACCGGAAACATGTACTGCAGTCGGGCGTTCCAACAAACTTTTGACACTGGTTCGGAACGGTCAGAAGTAGTCTGCGGATTGAGGCATGTACAGTTTCCCTGAAAAGGAATGAGACGATTGAACATTCCTAAGTCTCAGATGTAAAACACTGCGCATGATCAGAGACCAGAGCACTGATACACAAGATAACGAATATTGAGTTACTTAGATTCAAGCTATTTAGTTTGTTACTAGCATCGTTCCGGAATTCACTTCAAAAACTGCAAAAAATATGATAATATTACGTAAATAAGAGATAAATATACGTAAATCGTGTAGTTAAATCGACAATGGACCTTCATGACTAGATCGACACTCCGCACAGAAAGTAAAGTTTTCGTGTCGTTGCAATAGCTCAGACGCTAAGATCTCTGCGTGTTGCGTAGAAGAGAGCGAGTTCGATTCTTAGTCTATATCAACGATTTTTTTTTTTTTAAATAACGTTGAAATAGAGTTTTACAAAGTCCTCAGATTAAGTGTTAATGATCACAGAAATTACAAAATTACAAGTTATAATATTATAAATGTTAATCTAATGAATGCATTTATACACACACACATACAATGTAAATGCATATATATATATTAAAAACTAACAATTAAAATGAAATTAAAAATATATTCCTAAGCCACACAGACAACGATTACAAAGGTTTAGAGTCCTTAGGCCATGTCATTTGTTGAGTAATTATTACAATATTTTATTAGAAGCTTTCCCATATGTGTAATAAATGCACTCGCACAAAACAATTTTTGTTAAAAGTATGGCTTTGGATTATTTCATTCTCACCCCTTCAGTTGATTTTAACTATTTTATCTACGTGTTTAATTTAATGTGCATTCAATTTAATTCATGTTATGATTGAATGTATAAGCACTGTTGCAGTTATTGATTAATTACATATATTAATACTAACTATTAAATGCATGTGTTAAGTAACTAATTGCAGTATCTTTTGCAAAATCTTGAATGTTTAAGTTGTCAATAATATTTCTGTACTATATGCTATAAGACGTTAAAAGAATTTGCAATAGATTTGGGATCCTCTACTTTATAATCACTAATTTTAATGAAAAAATATTTTCTTTCTTAGGATATCTACAAGTTTAACTTTAATAATATTCCGAATAGCTTTAATTTCATTACCTGGATTTTGTGCTTTTCTATTCAAATGTGTTCTATTTCCCTCTTTCTTAAATTTTGATAAATTACACTGTACTTCTTGTAGTATTTAAGAATATGAGGATAGTTACATTGCAGCTCATTACATATAGATTCTTCTTTTTAATACATGAGATTTGTAAGTCCCTGCATTATCTACATGGTTTTACTTTTGAATTTTTTCACAACATTGAGTGGAGAACATCCACTGAAGTGATTCTGAAATGAAGTGAAAAATACAATACATTTACTCTTAATATCAGTAGTACCAGTAACATATACGTTTTTCCAAGATTCATTTTGTAGACATAAATGTAAATAATCACCAGATACAGCATTTACGACCCTTTTTTAGTTTTTAAATTAATATTTTGAAATTGTTCAGTAACATTGGAAACAGGATTTGTTTATCATGTTCATACAAGCCATTGATTATAGGTGCTGCCGAATAGGAATTCAGTCTAATACAGTGTACAAAACTTTTATCAATGGCTGTGCTACTTCAGCTTGTATGCTGGTGGGGAAATGAGTCTACGAGTAAGATTTCCAGTTTCAAGGAGTGAATTTAATTTACTTTTACGGAAAAGTTCCGAGAGATAATCTATGTCTATGTCACTACAGATCACAAATTCCATGTGAGATTTCTAAAGCCTTTTCTTTACAAATTCAATGTTGGCTATAAATATTAATAAATATTAAGAAATATGAATGATTGTAGTTATAAGTCTGATTTACATTATAAAAAGCAAGAAGTTACATTCCTCGGCAAGATTCGAACTTTTCGATGTTTGGTTTTGTCGTCCAATACATAAGCACGGACCTATTCAATGTTTATGTTAAACATACAATTTAGCTGTAGCAATGTGGTGTCATAACTTGGGGTTTGTTTACTTAATGTAATTAGATTTAATTTGATTAGCTTCGCAACAATTGGACTTCCTGTTATTTAAATATTTAAGTTAGAGTTGATTTAGTAACTCTTACTGTGCAAGATGACCCTTATTTCAATAACTCTATATCACATTAAATAGTCATTGTCTACACTAAAGTATTATCATCATCCCTCATTTCTCATCTTAATGGCGAACCGACGTGACATGAGACAGCGAGTTATAGCTCTAGTTGAGGCTGAATATGGGGCTAGATCTGCTGGCCGTTTGGTCGGTGTTTCTGGAAGTACAGCCGAGAGGTGGGTTCATCGTTACCAAAATTCAGGGGAGGTCGAAAATCGCCCTATTCCTGGGCGTCCCCGGATTTCTTCATTGGAAGAGGATGCTCTCTTATTCGAGGAAGTTCGACAGGACCCCTTTCGGACTGCTAACGAAATAAGAGCAGCATCTAACTTTCCCGGTTCTTCACAGACTGTGATCAGCAGGTTGAGGAACCGCGGTATTAGGAGCCGGAGGGCTGCGCAAATGGAAATATTGGGGGAAGCACAAGCTGTCGACCGTCTTGCCTTCATTACCAATCGAGTGGATTTCGATTGGAGAAATGTAATTTTCTCCAACGAAACAACCATCTCGAGTGATTACGAAAGTCCTGTCCGTGTCTATCGTGAGGATGATCTCCCACATGATCAGCGCTATGTGCACCGACGTGAAAGATCGGGGCGCTTTAGCATATTGTCACAGTCTAGTATATACAGTCGCGAAGCTCAATACGTAGTAAATATGCAAACATTAGATTGTTGCTCACCACTAGGATCGCTAATATCGCCTCATTACGGGCAATGCAAAATAGTATCGTCACAGTCTATTGTTTCTAGCACCCTCAAAACTCAAGCTTCGTGACTGTATATAGTAGACTGTGATATCGTGTTGGGGTGGATGTCTTACGATGGACCTGGCGTTATAGAACGCATCGATGGCCGGTTTAATACGGTAACTTATGAGCACATTCTGGAAAATATATTCCTTCCTTCCGCCCCTAGAACATTTTCCCGAAGGAACATTGCTGTTCCAACAGGATAACCATCCCGTGCAGTATGCCGCAAGCATTCAAAGATGGTTTCAAAGTAGACCCGAGATCGAAATCATCAATCGGTCTCTGAAGTCACCTGATTTGAATGTCATCAAAACTTTATGGGCGGAATTGAAACAGAGAACGATAGCCACCTATGCCCACCGAGACGAATTGTGGGATCAAGTTGTTGAAACCTGGGAAGATCTCGGCGGGGATTAGAATTTATTCCACAATCTCGTGACATCCATGCCGGACCAACTTAGAGCTGTAATAGAAGCTGATGGCATGTGGACAAGATTTTAAGTTGACAGGTCTCTTTTTGTTTCTTGTGATTTTTGTTTGAGGAAAAATACTCTTAACTTTCAAGTAAGATTTATTTTTTTAACGAGGTTTAGCCCACTTGTAAGACCCAGAAATTGGGCATAAATTATTCATATTTTTCGACAAATTAGATAGTCTAGGAACTCTAAAGAAATTAATTACACCTCAATAAAAAAAGTTTCACCTGGGATCGAACATGAGACGTTTCGGTTAAGCAGTGGAACCGACACGCTACTATATGAGCTACCGAGACAAGACAGTGACAACAGCAGTCTAGAATGTAGATCCCATAGTAGGCATTTGCCATTCGGTACAGAGAAGCAATGATAGCTTTTGACCCTAGCTATGTTGTGAAATCGTGGCCTTAAATGGCTGTCTTCTTCGTGATTCTTATTTTGGTCCTTGTCCTTGTTGTGGTCCTCGTAACAATTCTTGCTGTATTTCTCATGTTATGTATCGTTACGTCGATATCGAGTGAACTGCGCTGTAGAACTTTAACTTCCGACGAACAAGAGTCGTCTCATTCCTTTTAAGGGTAACTGTACAGAAGAGTACGCGAGACGCACATGCGCATAAGCTCACCAACGTCTCCTGGATACTGAAGAAAGACATGATCGACTGTTCACATCAATGAGGTTAAGATGAAAAGTGACAGTGCAGACGAATAATAAAACTTACTTACTTAACTTACAAATGGCTTTTAAGGAACCTGAAGGTTCATTGCCGCCCTCACATAAGCCCGCCATCGGTCCCTATCCTATGCAAGATTAATCCAGTCTCTATTATCATATCCCACCTCCCTCAAATCCATTTTAATATTATCCTCCCATCTACGTCTCGGCCTCCCCAAAGGTCTTTTTCCCTCTGATCTCCCAACTAACACTCTATATGCATTTCTGGATTCGCCCATACGTGCTACATGCCCTGCCCATATCAAACGTCTGGATTTAATGTTCCTAATTATGTCAGGTGAAGAATACAATGCGTGCAGTTCTGCGTTGTGTAACTTTCTCCATTCTCCTGTAACTTCATCCCGCTTAGCCCCAAATATTTTCCTAAGCACCTTATTCTCAAACACCCTTAACCTATGTTCCTCTCTCAGAGTGAGAGTCCAAGTTTCACAACCATACAGAACAACCGGTAATATAACTGTTTTATAAATTCTAACTTTCAGATTTTTTGACAGCAGACTAGATGATAAAAGCTTCTCAACCGAATAATAACACGCATTTCCCATATTTATTCTGCGTTTAATTTCCTCCTGAGTGTCATTTATATTTGTTACTGTTGCTCCAAGATATTTGAATTTTTCCACCCCTTCGAAGGATAAATCTCCAATTTTTATATTTCCATTTCGTACAATATTCTGGTCACGAGACATAATCATATACTTTGTCTTTTCGGGATTTACTTCCAAACCGATCGCTTTACTTGCTTCCAGTAAAATTCCCGTGTTTTCCCTAATCGTTTGTGCATTTTCTCCTAACATATTCACGTCATCCGCATAGACAAGAAGCTGATGTAACCTGTTCAATTCCAAACCCTGCCTGTTATCCTGAACTTTCCTAATGGCATATTCTAAAGCGAAGTTAAAAAGTAAAGGTGATACTGCATCTCCCTGCTTTAGCCCGCAGTGAATTGGAAAAGCATCAGATAGAAACTGACCTATACAGACTCTGCTGTAAGTTTCGCTGAGACACATTTTAATTAATCGAACTAGTTTCTTGGGAATACCAAATTCAATAAGAATATCATATAATACTTCCCTCTTAACCTAGTCGTATGCCTTTTTGAAATCTATGAATAACTGATGTACTGTACTCTTATACTCCCATTTTTTCTCCATTATCTGTCGAATACAAAAAATCTGATCAATAGTCGATCTATTACGCTTAAAACCGCACTGATGATCCCCAATAATTTCATCTACGTACGGAGCTAATCTTCTCAAAAGAATATTGGACAAAATTTTGTACGACGTCAACAAAAGTGATATTCCTCTAAAGTTACCACAGTTTGTTTTGTCCCCCTTCTTAAAAATAGGTACAATTATGGGCTCCTTCCATTGTTCTGGTACAATTTCCCTTTCCCAAGTAGCAAGTACAAGTTTATAAATTTCTCTATATAATGCACTTCCACCCTCTTGTATTAATTCTGCTGGAATTTGATCGATACCTGGAGACTTGTACTTTTTCAGATTTTCTATCGCAATTTCGACTTCTGAAAGCGTGGGTTCGGGTATAAATGGCTCAGAAGTATGTATTTCAATTTCGTCCCGATCATTTCTATCTGGCCTATGTACATTTAGTAGTTGCGCAAAATAGTTTTTCCATCTGTTTAGGACTGATGGAGAGTCTGCAAGCAAGTCACCATTCTCATCCTTGATCACATTTACCCTTGACTGATATCCGTTCTTAAATTCCTTTATACCCTTATATAAATCTCTAATATTTTTATTCTTACTATTTGTTTCTACCTCATTCAGTCTTTCCTTCAAGTAAGCTCTCTTTTTATTCCTAAGTGTACGACTTGCTTCCCGTCTTTCATTGAAATAATTATCTCTCTTCTCCTCAACTGGATCCTGTAAGAATTTCAATTTTGCCTATTTCCTTCTTTCTGCTGCAATGCAACAATCTTCATCAAACCACAGTTTCTTTTTCTTAGTTTCATAATAACCTATGCTCTGCTCAGTTGCAATTTTGATACTATATAATAAAACTAGAGATTTAATTTAAATTTTCGCCAAAAAGAAAGGGAATGGAAATTATTTGGGTAATTAAATAGTTAATTACAATTTCAACATGCAGCTTTGATTAAAAGTATAATAAATAACGTACATAAATTAATAATTAAAAAAAGAACTATTTTTAGATGAGAGTTCCCCAGTTCACGACATTGAATTAGCGGAATTCTTGCCTTCCATATTTTTTGTCATCTTTTTATAGAAAATGATCGAAATTCTATTTTCTGCAATTAGAATTACCTGCGAAACGATAATAATAAGCATCCCGTTCTTAGCAAGGATGATCATAGTTATAGCATCTCTGGATTTAGTACATAACGATCCATGAAAGCGTTCCAACAGCGTCCAGACCAGTTTCAATCCCAACTAGTGCATGTGCATAAGATGGTACAGGAACCATACATGAACTGATCCATGAACCGCTTGTTGGAACGAACCTTATATACAGCAAGCCCTGGATCATTGAAGAAACGAAATACCTAAATAATCCATGATCTTTATCTGAGAAACATCGGTGTTCAGTCAGGAGGCAATCAAGAAGTTAAGTCATTAAGTCCATAAGGAATCCTGTAACAGGGAATCGTAACCATCATCAGAAAAGGTACATGATGCTCAGTGTCAAAGATGATTTTGAAATTTTTAAACAGGAAACAGGAATAACTATAAAAAAGTTTTTTTTTTTTTTTTTAATCAGGTTCGTCCAAAATAGGATGCTGTTTGTTTCACAATTTATGTGTGTGTCAGTATCATCCTAATTTGACTTTGCAAAGAAAGAAATTAAAAGAATCTCTTTATGATGATGTATTGTCCACTTTATTTTCAGATTGTAGAGATGTTGTTAGCGAACCATGCTAATATAAACATTGTTGATAAACGTGGAGCCACACCACTACACAGAGCAGCTTCCAAGGGTAATACAGCCGTTGTCAAGTTGTTGCTGGAATACAGTAATCAGCTGAACATCGATGCAACGGACTCCTATGGGAACGCACCATTGTAAGGAAGCTTATTAGATTGTATTATAGTTAATCATCATCACCTCAATAGCAAAACACAGCATGTTCAGAGAAAGAAAGATAAATTTGAGGGAGGTGGGATATGATGGTAGAAAATGGATTAATATTGCTCTGATAGGGACCGATGGCATCTTATGTGAGAGCAGCAATGAACCTCCGGGTTCCTTAAAAGCCATAAGTAAGAAAGAAAGATAAATAGGTTGAAATTGGCCACAATACATAAAATGTGTATTTTCTGGGCTAGAGGGCCGTGGTCTGTCGGTGTTACAACCAAACGTTTCGTCCACTACTCCGGTGGACATCTTCAGTGGCGTGGTACACGTGTGCGGAGAGCTCTGCTGTATCAGGAACTGGCATTGAGACTGGTAGCACGTCGATATTTAAGGTGTGGGACTGTTGTTGCTTGTCGTTGCCGTGGTCCGCACCAATGGCTTCGGTGTTCTTTAACCGTAAGGAGGAAGGACTCAAGGTCAACAAAGCTTGGTACCCGGCCCTCAGAAGCACACACATCAAACCCTTTCTCCGACAATTAGACACTATGACAAACAGAACACTGAAGCCACTAGTGCGGACCGCGGCAACAACAACAGTCCCACACCTTAAATATTGACATGCTACCAGTCTCAATGCCAGTTCCTGATACACACAGCAGATCTCTCTGCACACGTGTACCATGCCACTGAAGATGTCCGCCGGAGTAGTGCACGAAATGTTTGGTTGTAACACCGACAGACCACGGCCCTCTAGCCCGGAAGATATGCATTCTATCAACGCCGGCCGTGAAAGCCTACATTCTAAGATTGGTCACAATATACTTGCTTCAGGAGGACATTAAGAGTACGAAAAGGTTATGCTTCCCCCCATATGGTCTGGAAAGTGTGGTCTTGAGAAGTGTTTTAAATAATGCATTGTATCACTTGCATAAATCAGGCAGAGACGCTGGTAGTGGTACTTCATTTAGAGGATCATCAAAATACATTCTTAAACGTTTTGAAACATCTACTTCGGTCAAAAGATTGAGAGTTATAAACCAAGCCTGCCATTAGACAACAATAACAACATTTTAAAACTTTTTGCTTTATGTACTTTATGTTGGACAAATATTTTAGTTACCTACACTTAATTCACTTGATCCTTAGTAGATGTTTTTTATTTTTTACAATTGTATTTTACAAATGTTAATTTATGCGGATGATATAGCATTAATAGCAGAAACACCTGAAAGGCTACAACACATGCTGATGGAATGGAACGAAGAGTTAATGAGAAAAGGGATGCGGATTAATGTCAACAAGAGTAAAGTAATGTGGATCTCTAAGGAAGATAAGACAGGAAACAGAATTTAACATTGAATGTGAAGGACAAAACCTGGAGAGAGTGGAAAGTTTTAAATATTTAGGAACAATAATAACTAGTGATGGAAGAGTAGATCAAGAAGTACTGAACAGGGTAAAGAAAGCAACATCAGCATACTATCAAATAAGTAATACAGTAGTTGGGAAAAAAGAAATAACAACTAAGACAAAAATACAGATATATAATTCAATAATTAAACCTATAATACAATATAGTACCGAAAGCTTACCACTCTTAGATAAACATCGAAGTAAATTAACAGCAGTGGAAATGAAATATCTTAGAAGAACTGTAGGAAAGACCAGAAGAGATAGGATAAGGAATGACAGGATAAGAGAAGAAGTTAAACTGAGAAAAGCATTAACAGAGGTGATTAATGAAAGGCAATTAAAATCGTTTGGGCATGTATATCGTATGGGAGAAGAAAGGAAGGTTAAACAGGTGATGGAAATGAGAGTGGAAGGAAGAAAGAGAAGAGGAAGACCAAGGATTAAATGGGAGGATACAATAGAAAGAATAGGCCAACAGAAAGGAAAAACAATGGTAGAGATGAAGAGAATGTGTAGAGACCGGGAAAAAGGATGAAATGGACGGAGAGAGGCGAACCCGACGCTTAGCAGCAGAAGGGACTGAAGAAGAAGAAGAAGAAGAAGAAGACAGTTGTATTTTAAATCCTCAAGAGATTCGAAACGTCATTTATACATTCTAAATCAATTGCTCGAAATTAGATTTGCCGTGAAAATGCAAGAATGCGAAAATATAGCACATCCTTCAAGAATATGTTATAAATTTGAGTATTGTATTATAAGCTGTGAAACTTGGACTCTCACTTTGAGAGAGGAACAGAGATTAAGGATGTTTGAGAATAAGGTTCTTAGGAAAATATTTGGGGCTAAGAGGGATGAAATTACAGGAGAATTGAGAAAGTTACATAATGCAGAGCTGCACGCATTGTATTCTTCACCTGACATAATTAGGAACATTAAATCCAGACGTTTGAGATGGGCAGGGCATGTAGCACATATGGGCGAATCCAGAAATGCATATAGAGTGTTAGTTGAGAGGCCGGAGGGAAAAAGACCTTTGGGGAGGCCGAGACGTAGATGGGAAGATAATATTAAACTGGATTTGAGGGAGGTGGGATATGATGGTAAGAGACTGGATTGATCTTACTCAGGATAGGGACCAATGGCGGGCTTACGTGAGGCGGCAATGAACCTGCCGGTTCCTTAAAAACCAGTAAGTAAGTATTGTATTATATACTCAAAGATGACTTAACTATGAAGTTCTAGATTTCTCTTGCCAAAAGTTTTTCAATTGACTAAACTTGTTCTTATATAGTCTTCAAATACTATTTCATATGTTATTAAAAGTCATTTGAGGTATACGTTTTTCTTACCTATTTATTCGTTGTTTTCTTCAGATCTCCAAAAAAAAAAAAAAAGTATAAAATAGGCTTTACTGTAGTTGTTTTTGAGTCTAAGCACATTCTTTGTCCTCAGTATCTACTTTTGGGTTACAGACTACAATTAAACTGCTATTATTTTTTTAATGTCGCATTTTGGATTCATTTACTGATTTCTTCTTTTGTATCATTAGATTGATTTACTAAGGCCCAATTGTATAAAACTCCCTGACTAAAGATCAACTTTGATCGAAGATCGAAAAGTGAACCGAGTTCAGACACTTCTTCTATTGTATAAAACTTTTCTGCGATCAAATTACCTTGGTTCAAATGCAATCTAAGTTCACGTGAAAATGATTTGGCAACATCGCATAAACAGGTGAAATACGTGATGCGCGGACCATGTTATACAGGTTTGTTCAGTGTTGCCAATCTAGCGACTTTAACTCTTTTTCAACAACAATTTCTTTTAACTTTTATATTGCTTAAATAGGGATTTAGTGACCTTTTTAGCACCCCATAGTGACAAAATGTAAGCTTTCTTTGTTGATAATGAGAAATCTAGCGACTTTACAACTACTTTTTGGCGACTTTCCGTACACTCTGTTGCAGACACTGTTTTTTTTTTTTGTGTAATGTAAATAATGGCGGACAATAAGAAGAAGGCTGACTGTTCTCCAAGTTGTTATCATGTTATGGCGTTTGATACTGCTAAACATAATAAAGCTTTATAAAACGACACTTTTCGTTTAGTAATACAGTTAATTGAACATTTATTAATGTACCTATCATATCCATTAATAATTAATGATTGTTATAAACATAATATAATTATAGGTTATGTTATTTGATAATGCTGAACACGATAGAGCCTTATAAAATATAAGAATGTTTGTGTATTAAGGCAAGAAATTGAAAGAAATATATATAAATGTACCTAACATATCTATTAATATTAATAATAATGGATATTTTATTTGCACAATCTGTCACTCGTATATTTCAAACAGAAAAGAAATAACTGAACTTGGATCATCTAACTTAATCGGAGAAATTTCTTCAGTCAAAGTTGACTTTAGTTTGAGACAAATTAATCTCAGATTAGACTTTATACAACACAAAATTCCAAGTTCAGCTGAAACAAGGATCAATTTAACCTCTGAGCTAAGATTAAATGGTTTATACAATCGGGCCTAAGGAACCTAAATAAACAAAACTATTCACCTTATCAAAATTTTAATTCATAATACTGATGTACGATATAGCTTCTCTATTATACGGTGCTCTAATTTTCGAGGAAACTAGATTACAGCAGAACCCCGGCATACACTTTCCTTTGTGTCATTCTTGCACCAGAGGGGAGCATGTTCCGTTTCATTTGCCGGTAGTAACGGAACACTGGCAAATCAAGAAATTTAGCAACTACAGAATAAAATAAGCAAATCTCCGAATGCATCTTCTATAGTTATCTTTTTTCACGTAACATTTCACCAAATAAATTTGCTGTTCAACCGCATACTTCATTTTTCAGTCGATTACTTAAGGAGTTAGGTACAGCTCACAGCAGTAAAATTTTTGGAAATATTAAACATTTTTTTCCTTCATTACCTATCTTGTACAATAACGAAAATTGGTATGTGTAAAACACTGTTCTTCTGCTATATGAAAAAAAATATTTTTACAATTTAAAAAAAATTATTTATATATATATATATTTTTTTTTTTCGAAATTCAAAATTGTGGCAGTTCACTGTGCAGTGATGAAGCGTTTCCCTCATAACTCATAAACTTGTTAACCTTTTCATGTGCTCTCTATTTTATTTTATTGCTGAAACTCGTGTTTAAAATATTATGCTCTTTCAACTACATTCTTTCATAAATAATATCTTTTTTTATTTTGTGTTTGAAGAAAATACTAATATTTGACCATTTTTTAAATTAATTTATTTTTTATCAGACAATCTATCAAAGGTAGAGAAGTGAGCTTGAATCATATTGTAGATATGACATGCATAAATACACACAAAAAATTCCATCACAGAATATTGGTTCTTTTTTTAGTTACGTGGGAAATGCTTCATCACTGCAGAATGAACTGAATTTTGAAAAGAAAAAATGTTGTTGTTGTTTTCTAATGCCAGGTGTTTGACAATAAAGTCATTTGACCTCTTGCACTCCAATATTTTTCAAAGATATTGTCATGGTCGGCCACTGAAGCACAGATTTTGAGGTGTTCCGAATCCATTTCTTGATCTGAATTGCATAATGGGCAGATAGGGGACTGATATATTCAAATCTATGCAGGTGCTTGGCCAAACAGTCATTGCCTGTTGCCAATCTAAATGCAGCTACAGACGATTTGCGTGGTAAATCGGGAATTAACTGTGGATTATGATGCAGAAAGTTCATTTTTCCCAGTGAGATTCTGTTATCAAATTTTGTTTGTTGAAGTCTAAGTATGTAGATTTAATAAATCTTTTCACAGGGTAATACGTAAATTTAGTAACAGGTCTGTAAGTAGCAGTGCTGCCCTTCTTTGCTAAAGCATCCACATTCTTGTTTCCAAGGATTCCACAATGGGATGGTATCTATTGGAATACAATTCTTTTATTGAGTGTTATTAATTGAGAGAGCATTTTAGTTATTTCTGCTGTTTGAGATGAAGGTGTATGTCTAGAGACTATTGATAGAATAGCTGCTTTGGAATCTGACAATATAACTGCATTTTTAAATTTATTGATGTGGCATAGAAGATTCCTGAGGCTTTCACTTATTGCAATGATTTCTCCATCAAAACTTGTTGTTCCATATCCAAGAGAACTATAAAGTGAGAAGAGACAGCAGGTAACACCTGCACCGGCACCTTGTTCTCTGGAGATCAAGGATCCATCGGTGTATAAATGAAGCCAGTTTTGTGGAGGGTACCTAATATTAATTGTCTCTAAAGACAATTGTTTAATTATTTTAGTGTTTACTTTTGATTTCAGTATTTCTTCTGTTAAATTTAGATTATGCTCTATATTTAATAGAGTTAGAGGGTTTGGTTTATGTAAATTTCTTTTTTTTATCGTAAAAATATTTTTTTCATATAGCAGAAGGACAGTGTTTTACACATACTAGTTTTCATTATTATATAAGATACAGTACTGGAAGAAAAAAATATTGAATATTTCCAAACTTTTACTGCTGTAAGATGTACCTAACTCTTTAATACACAAGCAACACATTCCGATACAATTCTCAGACGCAACTAGCTGCTGGGATGTTTTGTAGAACTGGCTTCTCAAGCTGCAGTAGGGAGAGCAGGAAGTCGGCAGGCAGCAGAATGAGTGAAGTTTCCTCATAAAATGAGAGCACTGTACTTATTTATATTTGCATTAGCTATAATATATTTTGCTTCCCCTTCATTTATTATTAAACCCATTTTTCATTTGAGTACGATTTGATGATGATGATGATGATGATGATGATGATGATGATGATGAATTAAATTACAGCAGGGAAACATGAAAAAAAAATCTGTTCCCCATATAAATTCCGTTTGAATTTACGCTGTTTTATATCTGGAACTGTGGGATCTGTTTGTCTAATGTATGTATTTATCATAATTACTACTGTTTTTGTTACAGACATTTGGCTTGTGAAGAAAATCGCGTGGAGGAAGCCAAGCTGCTCGTTATGCAAGGAGCTCGAGTTGATATAAGGAACAAAGACAAGCAGACACCACTTGATTTGGCACCGCCATCTTTAGTAAGACAGCTGCAGTCACTTACAGAGCAGTAAATTGAAATTTGTGGTGGTGGTCTAATTTTGTTTGAAGTAAATTATACAGTGCATTTATTACTTCGAAATGCTGATGTTATCCACTGATTTGGTTATATTTGTTATTTATTAAATATTTTTTAAGTAAATTGACAAAAATAAAAAGTTTCAGTGACAAACAAGAATTAATTTCTGGCCTGATATCTGCGTAGGAGAGCGACCTGTCTATCTCTCTATATCTGTATGTCTATACACCCTACACATCTTTCAGGTCTTTATACACTTTTGGCTTAATTATTTTAGTGTATTAGAGTAGAATTTAGTTGTGATATTTTGCTCTGTATCAACATTTTTTACCTATAAAACAAACACTTACTTTCATGGCAATAAAACTAAAATGTATGTATGTATGTATGTATGTATTTATTCACACTGCAAATGGGTATATAACCGGTGGAGTGGTAACTAATTGCACTCAATAGTGACAATTAATAATAAACACAATTAATAAAAAATACAATGAATAATAAATTATTAATAATAATAACAGGGAGCATCCTAAATTAAATGAAGGACGATCACTTAAAATAACATTTAAAGTAAATCTAATTTGTGTCTTAACCCTAAGTTCGAACTAAAACCCTTTCAGCACTAAACTCATTTCGCTGACAACTCACTCACTGCACTGGAACTACGCCACATTTCACTGTTCAAATACTTTGCACTGCCACTATAAACTATAAAACTTCACTGACAGATACACACTTCACTGACACAACACACTTCACACTTCACTGATACAACATTTCGAATAACAAAATATCAATTACACCCTTTAAATAGTGTGTATAATATACTACCGTCTATTAGTAAAGTCCTTAAGCCTATTTTTAAATATATTTTTGGTTATTGGTAAAGCCTTTAGTAAGTCTGCAGGTAAAACATTCTAGTCCCTGATAGTACGATTGAGAAAAGAAAACTTTGCAGTGTCCGTCCTCTGTCTTCTTTCCCTCAATTTATATGAGTGGTCGTTCCTTGAAGAGTAATTTGGCGGTTGCAACCTATTTTTTATTTCTCTCCAGACAGGCTCACCTCTGTATGTTTTGAACATTCCGCATAATCGAATTCGCGTTCTCCTGTCCGTGAGTGTGTCCCATTATTGCAACTACAGAGACAACTTGTGCTTCTTGGAGAAAGCATGTTCTTAAAGACCTGAAAAATGTGTACAGTGTTGGCTAAGTCATGTGCAACTCTTCCAGTGGTTCATGCATTTGCAAGAAAGCAAACTGGAAGACAATAATCATCATTCAGACCAACAAATTTCTGCTCACTCCAATGAAAGTACGAAAAAAATTTCGACAGTTGCCATAATTATTCACCTGAAATTTGTGAATGTATCACAATGAACAATACTTTTCATTTAAGAATGATGAACTGACTGAATGCATACGTGCCTTGTTACATGACATTGCTGCCACTGACTGTGAAGAAGACTGTTGCTTCCATATTGATCTATATATTCGTTATCATCAAATGAGACTAGATCTTTCTCTTCTCAGAGGTTAAACTGACCCTAAAAAAGGGTGTGTTCCAGCAACAATAATGACATCCAGTGCACTTTCAGGGACATTTATAAATGATGTCATTGTATGATGTTCCAGGTGATTGTATTCAAAGTGAACTTCTGAATATATACGGTCATTTTTCATAATAAATGAATACTAATGTATATTTAACATGTACGCTATTTCGATTAATTATTTGTAATAGTGATATGTAAAAACCACTAATGTACACCAGAAATTGTTATGCCAGCTCGAAAATGAGATGGTTATCTATACTAATAATAAATCTGTAGCCGAAATTTTTCTGGTAATTTTCGATTTTCCAAAAATAATTGGTCCTAACATATACAATTAACCACCCTGAAACCGAAAATCGCTTTTTTGAAATTTTTGTTTGTATGTCTGTCTGTCTGTATGTTTGTTACCTTTTCACGCAATAATGGCTGAACGGATTTCGATGAAAATTGGAATATAAATTAAGTTCGTTGTAACTTAGATTTTAGGCTATATGGCATTCAAAATACATTTAAAAGGGGGGGTTATAAGGGGGCCTGAATTAAATAAATCGAAATATCTCGCTTATTATTGATTTTTGTGAAAAATGTTACATAACAAAAGTTTCTTTAAAAATAATTTGCGATAAGTTTTATTCCTTGAAAAATTTTGATAGGACTGATATTCAATGAGATAAATGAGTTTTAAAATTAAAATAACTGCCATCTAAGGCCGTGTAATGAATTAAAAAACAAATGACTTCGTCTATAAGGGGCCTTGGACAGCAACAATCGAAAGCTATGAAAGATAGCCTACAGATAATGTTTCTGTGTTTGTATGAAGTAATATCAGAAGCTAAATTAACCGATTTGTGTAATTAATTATTAATTCACCATTGGAAAGTGTAGTTTCTCTTGATGGACATAATGCTATAATGTTATTACAGTAACTTCTGAGTGAATCGAGGACAGGTAAGATTAAAATAGCTTCTTATGCACAGAAAACTTGATAGACTATTCTGTACATTTGTTTCCTGTATTTCCTAAAATAATTTTTATGACCAAATGAGTGGTCTCTGGATCAAGATGATCACATTTTAATTATGCAAGTACAATTTAAATTAAGTAACATAATAAACGATTTATCCTTATATCAAACACGAATGTTCCCTGGATCAAATGTTCTATTTTAATTATGTAATTACTTTATATTTGGCGGCCGGGTAGCTCAGTTGGTAGAGCAGCTGGCTACGGACTGGAAGGTCCGGGGTTCGATCCCAGGTGGTGACAGGATTTTTTTCTAGTTGCCAAACTTTCAGAACGGCCCCGAGGTTCACTCAGCCTCCTATAAAATTGAGTACCGGGTCTTTCCCGGGGGTAAAAGGCGGTCAGAGCGTGGTGCCGACCACACCACCTCATTCTAGTGCCGAGGTCATGGAAAGCATGGGGCTCTACCTCCATGCCCCCCAAGTGCCTTCATGGCATGTTACGGGGATACCTTTACCTTTTAATTACTTTATATTTATTTCTAACGGGTGCAGCGGAGCGCACGGGTACGGCTAGTAGTAAAATAATTTAATTATCTTGATTAAACACAGTGTGTGCATCTAGTTCATCTTTCTAGTCTTTTGTTTTATTTAATTTCATTTGGAGGCTTGAAATCTTGCAGTGTGATGGGTGATTGTAGAGTAGTGGTCATCAGCACTTGCTGAAATGGGTAAAGCGTAAGCGGAGCAATGTGATATGCCCTGTCATGCAGCAGGAAGAGGGAGAGAGCATACCTGCCAGCAGCCACGGATGCACCATAGTGCAGTCTCTTCTCCGTGAGTAAGAGACACTAGCCCGAGGGTGCAGTGTGCTGATGATCGCTTTTGTAGAGTATAGGTGGAATGATGATAATGTTTAGGGGAAATAGGAGAGTCCAAAGAAAAATCTCTCAAGACCTGCCTTGTTCATCACAAATTTAACCATGCTTCAGCCAGGGATCGAACCCCGTAGCTACAGTGAAAGACACAGCAGCTAACCAGTCAGCTGAAAGTGGGTAATTTGTAATAGGTGAAGTAGTGGCATATACTTTGCACATTTTGTTGTGCATCTTATGTTTAACAAGTCTGGCAGATTGTTCATTAGGTCTTTCATTTGAATAGACAGACACCATAGAGAAACAGTTGTTGGACTAGTAACCGGTAGTTTTGTATATTTGCAAACCAGAACAAGAGACTGTGAGACATGTTCTTCTGGATTAAGAGATTTGAGAGTGAAAAAAACTCTTTGGCACTTATTCTAGAAGGGTTAAATATTCTAACAACCAGGATAACAGTGTTTTTTTTTTATCGAGTGGCAGGTACTCGACTTTTCGTCATTCATCCAAGCATCTCCATCTATGAGTGATGTACGTAGTTTATTCTGCTGATATAGATGCACCATGGGAGGCAAACTACATAGCATTGCATAATGATGATAATGATAAATAGAGCTATGGTGGAATGCTGGTAGAGGAAACAGTACAGTATGTGTCCACTAAAGAAATAGTGAGAAACGCAGCCGTCTTTATGAGGAACATTTTCATTTTATTTCAGTTTCTTAGACAATATTGTACTTTGCTTCTACAATTAACTATGTCCTCTGGATCAGTTCAGTTTCTATGTTTCGAATATATAGGTTATGGTATAGAGATAAAAGTGAACTTCTTGCAGTATCCTTTATTATTATTATTATTATTATTATTATTTAAGTTTATTTATACATGCCTTAACATCTGTGGTCATATCGCGTGTTTTAGAATCTTTGGGTATATTAGTAGGCTGTTCTTTTTTAGTATTGTGTGTTATACATTGATGACTTGTGTTCATGTAACTGATATTAGATTTTGGTTAATGTTTGTGATATAAGCAAATGAGGTGGTGATGAATTATAGTATGTAAATTTTCAATCCAGCATTTGCCTTTGTTATTGAGGGAAACCATGAAAAACCCCAGTCAGATTGAAGCTGGGACCTCCCGAATGCGAGTCTCAAATGTTATCACCTGAGCCAACTCCCTCTGTTTATTATTACTATTATGTTAAGGTGAAAAAGAGCTAAATGAATATTGTAAATGTTAATTACTGCAAGAAAGAAGATCTGCTATCAGGACATAATTCTCGATGGTCATATTCAAAACTTCATTTGGTTGAGTAGTATGGCACCAGCACTGGATTTTCAGAGGACAACTTTTTCCCCTTTTCTCTAGAACTGTACAAGAAACTTTACCTTTTTCGTTTTGGTTTTTATATATTGAGTCAAAAATTATTCCACAGACATTCAAATTGTAGGTACTAGGGCATTCGATAAGTAATGGCAACAACGCTGTAAATCAGTGCTCCTAGCGGTGACCATTGAAATCTTGTACTACATAATACCGGGTAGGATAGTGATTGTTTCATAAATTTGCAATATTGAAAATTACGAAGTAGCTATATTATGTAAATATAGTGCCTGTTTCTGATTTGTAGTAAACAATACAGTCCTAAAGGTACGAACAAAGATGCTTCATAAAAATCAAAGTTCCAAGAGGAAAACATGCAACTCATTGCTTTAGGGCATTACAGGAAGCCTGTGGGAGAGAAGTCCTACCATACTGAACTATTGCTAGTAGGGTGGATGCAAGGCAATCTTTGTCAGATTGATCAGTGAGAGAGATATCCAGATATGCTGCTGCAGATGAAGTCAGTCCGCTGTCTTCCAAGAATTTGGCAACATATTGTTGATATGGCAGAAGACTATATTTGAAGTATCTATGTAATGTCAAAAGTAACCTAAATAAATTTAGTGTGAAATAGTAACTATGTTGCCATTACTTTTCGAATGCCCTAAAATAATTCAGTCATTTAAATCAAATTTCATTTGTTCACTTAAAAAATATTTTAAAGACTAAAACAGCATTAAGTGACATTGAGAAATACACTGAAACTTTCATAGAAGCAAACAGTAATAATCTAAAAAAGTGCTCTTTGTTTCTTTGGCAAGTATGTATTTTTATATTCATTCATTCATTCATTCATTCAATGTTCTGCCTAAGGGCAGGTATTTGACTGCAAACCCAGCTTTCTCCAATCTTTCCTATTTTCTGTCTTCCTCTTTGTCTCCTAATATTGATGAGTATATAAAATGGCATAAATTTGGATAAGATTTTGTAAATCTAATCTTCGTATATGAAGGAATCATTAAAACAGTCATCACTAGAAGGGTTAATAGCTCATTATCGACTACAAGCATTAGGGTTCTGGATTCCAGGATCTGTTTAGTATATTGTATATCCTGAACCTTTGGAGTTTGTATGATTATATGATTTGTTTAGCTAAAAGGTTAGTGGTGGGGTTGCCACCTTTTAAAGACTAACTAGGCCCTATTAACCATCTGCGTATCTGAGAAGGTAAGTACGTTTGCCTGCTGATCCAGAGCTATGCTCGATTCCCATGACGTGAACAGAGTTTTTCCGAGGTTTACCGTACCTGTTAGGTGAATGTCAGGTAATCACGTGACAAATTCCCAAACATATTTCACCAAATACGATCTTGTTATAACTAATTCCATCAATGCTAAATAATGTAGTAGTTAATACTGTGTCGTTAAATAACTACCTAAAAGGAAACCAAACTCTCTTTCAGCCCTTGTAAAAGAGTGTTACACTTGCATTTTCGAGGTTAACAGTTACTGTTTAAATTTATATTGATAGAATGTGTGCATATTATATTGCAGCATTTGTTTTATTCTACATTCCTCTCAACTACAGGGTCTATTCTGCATGAATGAAGCACTAGATGAATATGGTTCAGCAGGTGGGGAAGGGCTTGCAAAAACTGGCAGTGGCATATTCTTCTACTTCTCAGGACACCATCCTCGGAACATCGGACCTAGGACATCCTATATAATAAGTCACTGAGTGACAAGGTATAATTGCTGAGGAATATAGTAGTGGGGACTGTAGATGATTTTGTTTTGTTTACTGAAATTTAGTTGAGTTTGAGTTTTATATGTGTAACATTACTTGTAGATTTGATTTTAGAAGTGCAGTTTCGTTGGTTTAATTTATTCTTTTTTTGTGTTTTAACGGTTTTTTTTAATTTATAATTTTTTTAGTAAGTGACGTAGAGGCAGTTGTATTTATTAACTAGCTTATCTGAAGCCATAAATTATACTCTGTTTTTCATCCAGAGGGAAGCTTCTCGCTGAAATTTTTGATCTCAACTTCAAGGTGGGAATACTGTATAGGACGTAACAAAACTAAGTTGACAAAACAGATTCAACTAAAGGAATATACCTATGAATGCAAAATACAGAACTACACTAAAAATAATTTCATCTAAAAATATTGTAGGTTTTACAAATTCCCTCATTTTTTTAAAATTCGTTGTGACAGACAACAATATCGCCATGTTCCATTAAATACTTCTTATTGCCCTCATTTCTGCTATATAGGAATCCAATAGCTTTTAATACTTTCCACAATGGGGAACGTGAAATTTTAATTTGTAGTGTTTATATAAAGCAAGTACCGTCCATCTTATAGCTTCCTGATTAAATGTGCCCAAAGTTGTAACAGGAGAGTCGCGAATACATTTTTTTGAAGGTCTTTTCTCCCAATTCATTTTCTTTCATGTAACTACTGTATACAGGCTGCTATATGTACTGCAATTTTAGACATACATCACTTCAAGTGTTCTCTTCAAAACATGACTAACGGAAATTTATTTTCTTCCATTCCTTGCATTGTCACATTCGCTCTTGAAACATATAAACATGACAGACGACTTCCTTGGTATCAAGTGTGGATAGTATCCTCTACCATCTATTAAATAGGGGAGAGTCAGGTAGTATCAGACAGTGTGTTTCTTTCATCTACCATCATATGGTAGTACCTGAATGACATGGTTACGTTTCTCTATGCGTCATCACAGAAACGTAACCATGTCAATCAGGTACTATCATCGTGTGGTAGATGAAAGAAACTCACTGTCTGATATTACCCGATGTCCGATACTACCACTCTCCCCTACAGAGACATTATGACATGAGATGAGAAAACGGCGAGTTACTGGTGGCCTGTTCCTTGCGCGGTCTGCGATGTGCGGACTGTTAGAGGTGCAGCATAGTGGATCCTCAGTCGCCATATGGCATTCACTGTAGTCACAAGTCATGTTACAAAAATCTTGATTCTTCAGGTGTACAAAGTCAGTGTACAAAGTAGTGATTATTGTGCATTTAGGTAATGCCTACCAACAAATTCTCAGTCTATTTCCAACAAGATTCTGTCACTGCTCATACAGCTGCCATGTCAATGAGGGAATTATGGCGTATTTTTGGTACGAGACTGATAAGTAATAATTTGTGGCCTCCATGAAGCCCAGATCTAACACTCTGTGATTTTTATTTATGGGAATCAATAAAAAGTAGGGTTTATAGGAAAAATCCTCATTCTATAGATGAACTAAAAGTCTATACAGTGAAACCTCTCCGTACGGACACCCCCAAGATACGGACACTCCTCATATATGGACAGATTTTTATGTCCCAACTGAAATAATATATAAATAATGATACATTAAACTCTCGTTTACAGACACTCTCAGATACGGACACGGACAGCTGTTTCACAGTCCTAAAGCTTCCTTTACCTCCTGGTTGCGGACAGAACTTGGATTTCAAGACCTAATGTGTTACAAAAATGGAAAATTTAGTTCTGAGAACCTTAACATGAAACATAACATAAGGGTCTCATAGGATACCACAAGGCCAGCCGGCTACCCCTTGTTAGCTGGAAGCGGGTGGATAAACAGTCATAAAATTTAATCTGTTTGATGGGTCCAAAGTTTCCGCGATCGTAAAATTGTATTCGACACATAATAGGGTTAGTAGGATTATTCTCTTCACTTCAATCAGGTGTTCTGTTTCGAGAGACATGGCACCTGAACGTAAAGGTTAAGTTGAAAACTGTAAATTACAGTAATGCATAACTGTAGACCTAGAATAGAATTGCATGGCACAGTACTGTATTTTCCTTTTTCGCCCTTATCTACTGTAGCTCAAAGAATTTACTGTAGTGTGCTGTATTTAGAATTAAGGTACAATAACACATTTCATTTAAAGCGTGAAGAAATACATAATGCATATTATAAATTTACTGTTAGATTGGGGAACATCCCTCCCAATAAAGGACACCTCCCAGATGCGGACAGATTGTTACGTCCCTTCGATGTCTGTAAATGAGAGGTTTCACTGTATATGAGAATTAATCACGACTGCCAAAGATGTGGAACTTCAGAGTGTTGTTCATTCATTTATCAGAAGATGTCAGTTATGTGTGGTGGCAAATGGGGGCCATGTTCAGCAACAACTGTGAGTATGGTAAGTCCAAATTATTGAAAATTTATTGTTAGTACTGTTACGTATTGTAAAAGTGCCAGAGAAATGGTTACGCACTTGCCAGAAACCATGTTAGCATGGGCCACTAGTTACCTGCCGTTTTCTCACCTCATGTCATAATAATGTCTCTGTAGAAGGTAATTGCTAAGCACACCAATCACAATATCCATCATCTCGAATGAAAAGTAATTGTAAATTACGTTTTTAAAAACTGAACTATGTTACAAGCAGGTCTAGACTGAAAAAGGATAACAAAGAACGTTAACATGTTGTAGGAACATCCTGTCAAACAGGTACATACAGTAAAACCCCGATAAGACGCTGTTCAAGGGACCAGGTGTGAACCGCGTATTAGGCGAGTATACTAATTTTGACTTACATGCAGTATCTATTAGCATTTTTCTTTATTAAATACATGATTCATGAAAGGCAATACACTATTACTCCATTATGTCATTACTGTACTGTACGTCAATGACATTTACAATATATACTGCACTTAATTCTTTCGAAAAAAAAAAAAAAGTAATTTATAGTTGTTTGCCGTGTGCGTGTTCTCCAAGTCCTCATGTTTACCACATTTCAGTTTCCTGCGATTACATCCTCCCGACATTACAGCTGTAGTGATTGAGTTGCGATTTTTTATTATCGTTCTTAATATCCATGATGGGATTCCTAATGAATGAAAGAGTTGTTTCTGATTAAGAGTAGCTACTGTTCTCAACATACTTTCGTAAGATTTCCAAATCTTTCGACGCAGAAAGCGCTTTTCGTTTAACACTCATTGTAATCACATTCATAGACACTTCAATACACTAGAGGACAACAAACTGCCCAGCAAAAATTTCCAGAATTTTATTACGACCGAGTGAGGAATGTTGTTTGAGAGAGAGGGTTAGCAATAGGGTGAGATATTGTAACTGTATGTAGGCTTTAATCATGTAGATAAGGAGTTGAATAAGACAGCATAACAAGGGGGTGGGGTATACTAAGGTATGAAGTATGAAGGTTTAAATGCGCAGGTAAAGGGTCGAATACCAATACTTTTCAGGTTAATGGTACCAGTGAGTTCAATGACCAAGATGTTTCAGTGCTGTTACAGTACATTGCTGAAAATTACATCGAAAATATTCCACAAAATCAGCGTATTATGTGGGACTTGAGCGCAACAAACGGGGTATTTTATAAAGGCGTTATATATGAAATGTGCAGGGACCAGACAAAAAAAAGTGTATTACACAGGATAGCGTAATAACGTTTTACTGTAGTAGTATGTACCCCCAAACTTCTCTTGTTATTGACTGACAAGGTTCACCCTAACGTTTTAATCCAACGGTGGGAAATTTCCTTCTGTATAAACGAAATATTGAGCGTATTCTGAATCTCAGCGCTGAGCAATCTGATGGCATCATGGTGTTCCGAATTTCAACAATGACGTCACTAATGCTCCACCAGTGTCGCATCGGTTCCATCAACTTGCAGACGTGGTGGCAGTCTCCATCAGTGAATCTGATTGGTTCTTTGCATAGGGCAGGAATTAGCAGACGAATGACATTGTGCACTGTTGTGTCATGGCAGTGCGTTCTGCTGTATTGTTTGTAATGAGCACAACGTAATAACAATGTGTTAATGGCTTATGAGCGAACATGTTAACAGACCAGTTATTACTATTGGTTCAAGAAATAAATTGTTTATGCTCTCTTTTCTTTGAACGAGATGACAGTACGGAAATTTCGCAAAATCTTGCTAGCATAGCACAGACAACAACTTGTACAGCCGCCATGATAGCCATCGAACCTTCCAGCAGTTTTGTGCCTATTTCGCTGCAGCATGACATCATTGTTGTCCATCGGTCCTGTGAGGTTCAGAATACGTTGATAGTATCTATAATGTATATTTTGCAGTATTTTCTTTAGTCACTGGTAGTCTAGTGGTCTTGCCTCTAGATCCAAGTTTATTGCGAATTCAAACTAGTATTAATGCGAATTATCAAACCTGGCCAAGGCCAAGATTCTGAAATCCATTTACATTGTGCATTTATACTTCCTAATTTCGGGTGCATGTAACTTTACTGACTCTCGCCATCGTCCTCTGGAACTGGAGTGTAAAGAATGTAAATATTCTTTTGCTAATTATCATCATCTCCTGTCATCCGCTTATAGAAGCCTTCACTTCAAGGAATGGAATTCATCTCTGTCAGAATAAAATAATTCTTCAAAGGTTTTAGTTGACTATATGTGGATGTATTGTAAATCAACATTTTCGGTGGTTAGGCTGCGTTTTTGATATAAACTTAAAAGTAGTACTAAAATTATTTCAAGATAGGCTACAGAAATTGCAATCGAAATGTCTCTTTTAGAATAAAGCAACATGTATATTCTCTCTATGTTAAAATTCTGAATATCGAGTTCGCGTTTTCTTAAAAATTTTAAAACAAATTCTTTTCGATAATATTGTGTATCTTTAGCTAAATGGCTAGAACATGGGCTTTCCATGCCACAGTTCGTAAGTCCCAAATTCAAAAGTGTGTTTAACGTAAGAAAATTGCAATAGAATTGACTTACTGGTACCGGGGTATGTGGAATTTTTAAGGAATGGTCTGACATTAATAAAATTCTAAAAAGATGTTAATGAAAAATTATTTTATTGCCAACAAAGTTCAAAGCAGATATTACAGTGTAACATGGAATTTGGACTCATTTTCAATAAACCTAACTTTGATTACAATCAAACAGAAACAAATGATCAACTGTAGTATGAATGACAATGGATAATAATAGTGATGTGTACACTATTTTGTAATTGGGGGGCAAAGGCTAATTGGGATTTCCCCGTCTCTGATCGGGTCAAAAACCCTGATGGAACTGATATTTAACCCTTGCGGTGAATTTCGGTGAAGTCCGGAGGGCCTAATTAGTCAAATCCACTCTCCTCACCTCCATGCTGGGGCCCCCTGGGATCTTTTAAGATGCGGAAGAGAGTGTGGTGTGTGGACAGCAATGGGAAGCTGCCGCATTTTTATATCCCAAGGAGATATGATTATAAAATGGCATGATGAGTCTTTCCCCAGTAAAAAATTCCGGACGTAAACTATCCCCCCACTCGGATGTCCGGGAGGGGGATACTGGGAAAGGACATTTCATGGCCCAAGCCAACGTACAGGAAGAAAGAAGATGGACGGACGCAGCCACACAAGCTCCCGAAGTGATCCAGAAGATCCACGCAGCCACACAGACAGGAGAATCCAGCATTTCTGAAGATTCAATGGAGACCAAGAGCCCGATTACCATCCGGACGGCTCCAGAGGAGGCGACGACCAACTACAGCAATACCGGTACCAGCTTAGATGAAGACGATGGAGGCTCTTCAGCTGGACCGGCAGAGACAATGACAGAAGCAGCCACTCAGACCAGCTGCCAGAACTTGTACGTGGAGCCTGTAGTTATTGTGTTGATGCAGGCATCCACACAAACAATGGAATATAGCACTTCCGAAGCCTACAACCCAGTGGCCTTTCGATCTCCCATGGCAGCGTTCATGGGTCCCATAACAGCTTCCACGCCAGCGACTTCATTCGAAAAAGAAGAAAACGAGGAAGATTCCATGTTTGGACTGTCATTGGTCAAAGAAGAAGATAAGAGAAGTGCGAAGGGTGGCTGCTGTCCCTTTTTAAGAAATGGATTTCGTAGGTTTCGTCATCTTTTTAGACATGCACACGAAGACAGCGAGACGTCGAGCTGTGATGACAGGGACGAGAGAAAACGAAGCATAATCACATTGTGGAGCAAGATGAGTCGCTATGAAGATATGGCCAAACGGATTCACAAGGAGCTCATGCATGAAGCCAACGCGACGTCCAGCGGTCGCCATCTGGGCAGAAATGCAAGCACAATGACTTTGAGCAGTGAAGAAGAAATACTGTTTGTGGACTTCGAAACAGGTGAGGAAACCAGAGTTGAGAGGGAGGAGAAAAAGGAGGAGGAGAAGAAGAAGAAGAAGAAGAAGAAGAAGGAGGAGGAGGAGGAGGCGAAGAAGAAGAAGGAGAAGTGTGGTATTTTCTTTAAACTATTTTGTTGTTGTCTGTATGTGTATTGTTTCCCTGTTCTCCTCGCATTTTGCTTTTATTAAAACTGTTTCCCTTGTATTCCACTTGTTCTCTATGTATTCCTTTAGTTGTCCTTACATTTCCCTTGTATTTTCTTTCTTCTTACAATTCCTTTCTTATCCAGATATTTCGCCTGTTCTCCAGGTATTCGCTTTAGTTTCCAGGTATTCCTCCTTGTTCTCCATGTGTTACTCTTATTCCCAGATTTTACCCTTGTTTCCCTGATATTACACTTGTCCAGAAGCTATTAACTTGTTTAGGTATTCCCCTTGTTCTCCTCTTATCCTTGTTACCCTTGTACTCCCTTTGTTTTCCCTTTATTAAAACTGTTTCCCTTTTATTCACTTGTTCTCTATATATTCCTTTAGTTGTCCTTACATTTCCCTCATGGTCTAGTGGTCAGAGCTTCTGGCTATAGTTCATGAGGTCCCAGGTTCGATTCCCGGTAAGAGCACAGGAATTTTTCCTTAAAGGGGATTATTCCTGTGTTCGTCCATGGTCTGGAATTTAGGTTAAGTTTAGATTTAAGACCTCTCCTGGCACCACATTATCATAATCATCCTATCACATCATCGGGGTAATGTAACTCCGCCTTCCAGGTGCCCCAACCTCAAAAGTGGGTTACAATTAAGCCACGGCCAGGAGAGAAGACCAGAAATGTCGAAAAGGCAACCTGGTGGCATTGGATTAAAAAAAAAAACACTGTGTTGTAATGCAGCAGTATGAAACTTTTAAACATATTACATACGATAATTAGAAATGAAGCAATACAATGATATTGTAAATCACTGCTTCTAGCAGATTACACTTTAATTTTCATATATGATAGTAACAATAAAAGTTATTCCTACTTAGCCAAATTCGCCAAGTATAATGTGACTGAACATAAGATAGTAATCAAAATAGTAGTGTCAGTGCTATTACACCTAATTGCAACAGATAATCAGAACAAAACTGAAGTGCGACAGGTCACGTGGTCCTCCACACAATATTGTTGTGGCAGCATATTTAAAAGTGGTGTAATAGATAAAACTAAAACCCTTTCACTACTCGAATATTTAAAATTTTACTGAAATGAAAGCAAGTACAGTGATTATAAATAAATACATACTACAAAGAGTAGGTAAATGTTGCAACCTTTACTTATGAAGACAGATGACATCAAACAAAATGTTACTATTTACATAATGTAAGAGTAAATATAGGTATTTATAATACAATTTCATGTATAAGAAATTAATGATGCTACTAGTTTGCACTTTTATTAACATAAAATCAAGTAGAATTATTGGGCTGTTCACAACCAATTAAAATGAGCAACAATGAGTTCACCTCTTTTAGACTCTTTTCTATGTAGGTACTTTCAATTTGTTCTGCTTGTGTCTTGCATTTAGGTATAATGTAGCTAGGACTACAATCTCTACAAGTTTTAATTTTCCCAAAACGTATTAATATTGTGGAGAGTTTGACAGTTATCAGAGTTTACGTAAATTTAAAAAAAAAATATATATATATATATATATATATATATATATATATATATATATAGACCTATATAGAAGTCTCTAGAAAGAAACAGAAGAAATTAATAGCATTCGTAAAATAAAATATAACATTAGTCTGGCATTGAAAATTAACAATTTAATAATAGTATACCAGTTACAGTTCATAACTTAAACATCATTTTCCCCGAATCACAAGAAGATTGTTTTAGTTTACATTTTACTAACTATAAATTAATATAACATTGTGACATTTATTCCTCTAACATTGTGACATTCATTCCATTTGTTCAGAAAAATAATAGTAGTATAATAGAATAATATAGGTGCAGTAGCAGAAAATACAGCTGGTTCTGCGATGAACAAATGTTCATCTAGAACAGCTATAGGTCATTCGTTATCTCGTGAAGCCAAATGCATTCATGCACAAGAGTTCATAGGAAAAACCTTGTGGTGAGGGCAAGCAAGCAAGCAAGGTAGCTAGCTTACAAGTTGAAGTGTAGTGAGGGAGGGAAGTTCCTCAGTTCACTTTTTCCTTCCCCTCAAGCAGAGGTAGGTTTCACGAGATACCGAATGGCCTATACGTTCAGTTCGTTCAATTGTAAATGCCTCTACATTAGCTGCCATGATAAAAAAAATGAACACATTGTTTTAGAGCAAGTAACAGCTGGGTGCTTGAAATGTTTTTAAGAATCGCGATAACAAATCTATAACATATTTATACAGAATGTTTCAGAATAACTATTCCTAATTTTCAGATATGATAGAGGGGCACGTAATGAAACATTTTTTTCTTAATAAAAAATATCTGGAAATGTTTTCATATTGATGTGTAATAACCTAGATCATATATACTCAGATAGCTCGGCCTTATAGGCGTTGACGGTAACAACTTTTGTCAGGTTTATTATGCTGCCATCTAGTTCTTACATAAGGAGTCACGTCATAATTCCCATTTGAATTGCATTAGCGACTGTACTGCCATCTTGTGTTCGTTTACGGCAGATGGGTGGCGATCCTGGCAGTTGTTCTCTTCAAAGTGCTGCCGATTTTAACATAGGGTTGAGCTATCTGTTACATAATATATGATCTAGGGTAATAATAAGAAAGAAACGAGAATTTCAGAGAATCTCGCTAAGAAAAGTACTGTACCTTGTGTATTTAATTTTCATTGTTATACAGAAAATTATTGAAATATTATAAAAATAGCATTGAAAAAATTATAAAAACTATTCAAAATTACAGCCTCATTAGCATTGCAGTAAGCAGCTCCATATGCATGTCTGCTAATTCATTATTGTAAACGATAATAAATGGAGCAGCATATGATAGTGCTAATGAAGACGTAATTTTGAATGAAAACAAACTTCAGTTGGTTCCATGATAATGGAATAGCTGAAAAACACAAATTAAAGACATCCATTGATGATAATAAGGTAAATGAAGAGTTTTTACTTTTACTATGTTATCTTGATACGGAAGCATTTCTGGACACTATTTTATTACGAAAAAAATTTTAATTACATACACTCTATCACACCTGAAAATTAGGTATAGTTATTGTGAAATACCTTGTATATAAAACAGGTACAATAACAGCTGTGCAATATTAGGGCTGGTTCACAATAAACCAGGAATGGAAACTAGAACGAGAACGGAAATAGTGTTAAAATAAATGTATTTAAATGTGAGCGTTCACAATAGTTAATTGTGAATGGTCACATTTAAATACATTTATTTTAACAATATTTCTGTTCTCGGTTTATTGTGGACCAGTCTTTATTCTCAGAATTAAAGGAATCTTGTCGCAGTATCGTATTTATAATGGCCAATATTTTAGGACCATCAGTAATAGTTTCATTATTTGCTAGAACTGAATGAAATACAGGTTCTTTCCAACTGATGGCAACTACAGTGAGGTTAGCTGAGAACACTCAGGTTTTGCAGGAGCTGTTTCCCGCCAAAAGATGGCATGATCACCGGTAATGTGCATCTGCATTCTCAGCATGCAAGCTATTTCACTTTAGTTGTGTTGTGAGAAGAAGTCAGTGGTGAAAGTTGTAATCTTAAAAGTTTAAGTTCAGTTTAAAGTGCTCCGTGAAGGCTACTGTTGTAATGTGTGTGTGTGTGTGGTCTTTTATGCGCTACAAAAACCGTAGTCTAAATGGAGCAATAATGAACTAAGAAACTTAAGTATTTAGATTAAACTTGTTCAAACGCAACATTGTTCATCATAAATTTAAGTATTAGCTAGGCATCGAATTCTGGTATCATTTGTAACACTGAAAAAGCTAGCTGAACACTTTCAGTTGGAATATACCTTTATTTATTTCAGTACCTCAAGTTAAGAATGATGTAATACAGTTTATCATTAACACTAAGTCTCGTCCACTCTCTCCTTATGCAATATAATTACTATTAATTAAATACTGTTTTCTTTTTAACTATTACATAAATATATCCTGCTCGTCTCGTACAAAAATAATCTTTTATAACTTTAAAGTAGATATCAGCACAGCCACTTCATTTTCTTGTCATCCACAAGCACTACCTTCTAAGCTGTCCCCAGTCTCATAATGTTCTAACATTAAAACACATGCGTAGTAAAGTAATCGTTTCTTTGGTCTTCCAATATTTCTCCCTTCTGACAGATCTATAACTGACTAGTCATCAGTCATTCTTCTGTGCTCTTTCCATCCGTTTCTGTATTCCGTTATTTTGTCTGTTATGTTTGAAATAGTTTTTCATTTTTATGTAATTGTATCCTATACAATGTTTCTTAAAACCTCATTTATGTTACTTCTGTTTCTGTGTTTTAAGAGTTCTTGTGGAGAATTTACAGGGAATTCCTAAACCAGAGAAATTAATTCTCTCTTGATTGGTTCGTGTAGTAAAAGGTGATTTCGATATATTATTATTATTAATTAGACATAATCACTGCGAAGACAATTTTTCTTTCCATCAGTAAGGAACGAAACTTTGTTTGCAGCCAAATTACTCGATTTTTTTCAACTGACACATTCTGTATTCTATAATCTAATTAGTTTCGTTTTATGACAACACTAACAGAACCGTGTGTGACAGAAATGAAGTTCTAACTATCTATTACAGCCTCAATGTTCTATAAAACAGAAGAAGCCAGTATTTTCAGCCTTCATGTAGAAACCTTCTCCATAATGAAGATCTGATTTGTTTCATTAAAGCTATCTATTTGTATGAAGTTGCTACAAATGACCGGCGAAATGTCAAAAGGGTAAATGATAACGAAATATACTGATAACACTTCTGGAATCCGTTTCAAGTGCTGTGCTTGCATATTTGTGGTGGTTTCCACAAGGCTATTCATATTCTTGTCATTTCTATTTAACCTACATTGGTCTTGAGACATTTGTTAATTCGTTTGCTGTGCTAACATCTATACCGAGGACAGATGTAGTAAGAAAAGTTGTACAGAAGGTTCATTTCAAGCCAATACTTCTTGTAACCTGCAAAGATAAAAGGAGATATAAATAACACAACACATACATAAACAGATAAAGCACAACACATGATTACTATATTTACTGCATGATAATGCTAAAATTATTGTTCACATACGAAAACAAGGTCACGGATAGTGATAAAACTTTGCATATAGCTAATAATAGATTTGGTATGACAACTGTGTGGACTGTAATTGTTTGATCTGTATGCGTCAGACTGATTTAAAATCTTTAATTGCTTATTCTTCTGTAGGAAAAAATACATAATTAGTATCACGCACATCATCATCATGAATACGATTTGTGTGCATCTTGAACATGAACGTTAGTGGATATCATCAATCATGCACAGACTACTACTGGCCACCAGGGTGACCACTAAACAGAATAATTAATTATTAATAATTTTCCAATAATTTCTCACCTGTTCATATACTGTCCACGCCATTGCTGCCATCAGAGTTCTTCGCAACATTCTAGGCACTAATCCTTTGAAATAGCCTTTCATTCCATATCTCTATAAAAAAAAAACAAGAGACATTTGAGGACATGGTTTTCTTAAGGTACGGTCACATGTCGCTACTTTTGCAGCGCTGCAGTACAAACAACTGCGCAACTCTTGTACTGCGACGTGTGAACAACGGTGCAACCCGAAAAGTAGCGGCTGCCAAACCTGCTGCCCGCTACTTTTTCATGCTGCGCGCAGCTTAAAAGTAGCGACGTGTGAACAGGGTTCTCAGGGTTGTAGCCGCAGCATTTTTGATATCTGTTTTGTTGAAACTTTTGCTGCGGTTGCAACCAGTGTTTTCACCCAAATGTGCCAATGATACTTTTATTGTTTGGATATATTTTAATGTTAAATGTGATGAAAATAAATTATTTGTAACAGTTATTAAATACACAACACAGTCTGAGCATAATTGCTGACGACATAATTCATTTTTTAAATTTTCCGTAGTGTAGTTTCAAACAGGAGGGTTGCCAACATTGATTACGTGAATATGCTGTTGGTTATCATTTAAGTATATAGGCGTTTTTAAAAGCTTTATAGTAAAAATAATGTCAATTTCTGAATACTAGATACGACAGAAAAGCAAATAATAGATAAGGAAGCTTTCGCATGAGTTTCTTAATGCGAACATAACCACAAAATGTATATTGAGAAGTCAACATGGAGATGGAAACCTGCAGCATGACTGCGGCTGCAAAAGTAGCGCCTTGCATGTGAACAGACTTGCAACCTCCAGTTGCAACTTTTGCAGCACTCGGGTTGCTCAACATGAAAAGTAGCGTGCAGCGCGCTACTTTTGGCTTATGTGTGAACACGACACGCAAATTTTGCAGCTGCAGTACAAAAGTTGCGCAGCAAAAGTAGCGACATGTGATCGTACCTTTAGGTATGTTTAACCTATCTACTAACTACAATGGCTCTTCGATTATTATTTTTTTCAACAACTAATTGTCATTTTTGCCGGGTCATATACCAGTAGACCTACATTTCTCTTGGATGACCAACATTTATTTAATCTCGAACATTCAGGCACACTTTCGAGTGAGATTGTTTCGTTTTGTTAGCCTACTGTCCTTGCGACATAAGAGCATGTTAGCAGTTAATTTGATGTGAAAGTTAGTAAATGAACATGGCTCTTTTGAAAACATGCAAATAGACATTTACTATATTGAATTTTACAGCTTTTATGAAGTTTCTGTTAAAGTTCTATATGAAGTATAATGGATTTAATAATTTTTCATTGAAATACAGCGATTCATTTGCATTAAGAGATCATTTCTTTTAATACAACATTTTTGGAAGAAACTACTGCTATAACATGGATGTAAGTGATTTGATTATTGTCTTCTTACTAACAGTAACAGTTTTCTTAAATAATTAATGACTGTAATCAAAGCTCCATTGCAATTAGATAATTAACTATGTAAATGCGAACTGGTTCAAGAATGATTAATTCTTCTGCATACCCGTATTTCTTGCTCGCAACTAGATCCTATCCAGAAGAAAATCAATCCATATAACAGTTTCATATCCAAATTTCTAGCAGCTTGCCTTACGTGTTTCTTTCGCTTGTGGTTTTAAACATCTTTCAGCATTCTTAATACCTCCAATTTATTCATTATTTTATCAAACTAATATCATATACTTACTTTATGTACATAGATGAGTACACTATGAATTCCATTGAATTTTTCAGGATAAAGTTGCATCTTGGTTTTAATAACATCAGCAGGTTGGGTAACAATCGAAGCTAAGAGTCCAGCAAACAGACCACAAGAGAAATTGACAGGTGCTGCGAAGTTGGAGTGAAGCCATTCTGAAACATGAGGTAGAAAATGTTTATTATCTGATACTCAGAATTCTTGGACGTAAGTTATTTTAAATGTAGTTTAGATTGAATTCAATTACGAGTAGATTATAATGGGTATGGTATCAATAACTAACCTCGCTCACCATCTCAATCCCTGATATCTTTAGCAAAAGTTATTATACTATTAACCGGAACTTAGGAGAACCCTTTTCGTTTTATAACTCCTGATAATGTGATCTCTTAGCTGTAACAAGGCTTTGCACATATGTAATAAATTCCTGCACGATTCATATGCCTTTATATAAAAAGAATAGATCCCAATTTTATGTAGATGACTTTTCACCTCACAGTATTGAGTTAGCAAGTCAACAATTCATTTTGGGTATTTTCTGCTAGCTTGAGCACTTTAGAAGATCGACTTGTATTTTTTTTTAAGTACAATCTTTTGAATAACTGCAACCTTCAGTTGTTCTCCAGTGCTCTGTGTGGCATTAACGTAGTAAGTGTATTGTAAAAGAAATAATAATAATAATAATAATAATAATAATAATAATAATAATAATAATAATAATAATAATAATAATCCGTGGTGCTACAGCCTGTGGAGGGCCTAGACCGACCAGCCAGCTGCTGGCCTCATGCCCACATGCCGAAGCAGAGGTGGATGATAATCCAACCAGAATGGAGGTATTGTGTGGTTAGCATGATGATCCCCCCGGCCGTTATAGCTGGCATTCGCAACCAGATTTCGCTATCTATCACAGCTCCCCAAGTGCATCACGATGCTGGGTTGGCACCGGTCCCATACACTGGCCGAAATTTCATGAGAAAATTTCTTCCCCCATGAGGACTCGAACCAGCGCGCATTCCGTAACACCGGTCCTAGGCAGGATGCCTTAGACCACGATGCCATGGCGCGGGACAAAAGAAATTAAGAGTACATATTACGGTTCCTGGTAATTTTAAGAGTGCTGACACATACTGAATATTTCCTACCTTGAGAACGCATCGACACACCTGATATCTGCAGGATAGATTCAATGTTCCCTTAATGCCTTGTGCTCTTGATGAGTCATAAGCAGCCAGCTACAGACAATTATGTCTCGTACATGTGTGTCAAGCCATGTAGCCGCCTTGAAAAGAGCACGGCTTTCATGTGAACATATGTTGCCAATTATGCAAGAAATCTGTGAAAGTTTCGGGAAGTTTAAACTGTTTGATTCGGATATTATACATTCCCAGTGCGTCAATACATTAAATAATAAAAAATCGTGCATTAAAGGAAACAAGTTGTTCACGTGCTCTTACTGACTTAATGTCACTGTGTACATGTATAAAGGAAGACCTTTATTATTCATGGTTTTAATTACTGTTACTCCAAGTTCTGTGGGTATTATAATTACCGTGATATGATGAATATGAGTTGGCAAATAGAAAGGGAATGAATGGAATTCTGAAGTTATGTTTCACAAGTGCTGGTACATTACTGAAAAATATTGAGTTTAAATTACCTTGTGGGACATAACGTTTAGTTTGAGAGTAGAACATGAAGTACAGGCCAGAAAATGGTGCATCTCTCACAAGTGTTGGAACAAGGCCACAACAAAGACCTCGAACTCCTTCAGTACGATATATCACCCTCAATGCTTCCGTCATACCTCCATATTGATACACACCACTCTGAAAGATAAACAATTAAACTTGCAAGCTACGAAGAATATACAAGTTAGAAAAAGAGACTAATGAATATCACTGTAACAAAATAAATATGTTATAAGTGTGCCATTGAGGTGCATGCTGGCAGGAGGAGAGATCCCAGACCTTAATACTAATGATGATGTCCTTAGAACTATACTGTCTACTTGAAAAAGATATTCTACTTAATTTTATAAAAGCTGAATGGACCTTGAAGCAGTTGTGAAAGTTATATTACAATGAAAAATGTCGCCTTAGCTTGAATCCAGGCTCTTATGGTCATTAGTCTACCACTCTACGCAGTTCAGTGAACTAAAGTTAAATGAACTTACCTCGAATCTTGTTTTTATGACGGTAATTGGTATTAAACACACTCCACTCATTGACCTAGCAATCATTCCCAAAGCAACAGCTTCAAGTGGTCCAGGATCACCTGATGTCACGTTCGTTTTCAACCAGTGGAGGGAAGAGAAGTATAGACCAACTCCTGGCACACAGCGAGTTATAGACTGAAATAAAAATTCAGTACATCACTTACACTGTAAATTCATTGTAATTCTAAGTTCTTGGCTGTTATTCTTGTAGATAAACCCTAATCTACGAGCCAGTGAATTACAGTAATCTAAGGCTCTCATTCCAAAGAACTACGCCACACAAAGCAAGGCTTTATCAGTGAGAATAGCTAATGCTAGGGAGATGAAATATTATTCATTACTCTCCCTTTTATCACGTATCTTTTACCTAGTACGATTGTATTTGATATTTGTTGATCACAGTCTTTTATACATAGTTTTTTCTAAGAGGTCTTAGTGAGCAATCTTAAGCCTATCTGAATTGTGAGGTCTTTCATGGTTACTAAACGAAACATGCAACTAGTTACCGGTATGTAAAAGTTATGTTTGAGAACTTTACTTCAAGTCGAGAATGATTTCATGAAAAAATACATAGAAAAGATGAAGTTACTAGTATGGCATATTAAAAAAAGATCACCAAGTACAGAAGACAGCGAAAGTGTCTAAAAGACTGTTTCACAAGACTGTAAAGATATTTTTCGCAACTCCTAGAAAGTTTCATTAAGTGTCAAATATATATACACTACCAATCAAAAAGTTTTCGATCACCTATCACAATTATGGATTTGTGGTTAAAACAGGGATTTCGTTTTGAATATTCTATCATATCATAATGCTAAAGAGAGAAAATATTTATTTTGTTAGTCTATTTAGTTTTTCCGATGTGTTTGTACATTGAAATAAAGTATATAAGTAATTGTTTTCATAGCTGATCAAAAACTTTTGACTGGTAGTGTATGCTTTACGTATCGTGATTCTGAGAAGTGATTTGCTTCTCAGCTTGCAATAATACTCGTACTTTTACGAGCAAAAAATGTTTTCTGACAACTGTACAATGCAATTCGCTATTATTTACCATTCCATTAGAACTGCAGAGGCTATTCATCAAAGGTAAAGAGACTGACACGGTAATAATAAGGCACTTTTGAAATAAAAAATCTAGACCCTTTGGTGAGTGAGCAGTCATCTGCTGGATAAATGTGTTAAGTCTCAAATTTAAAATTCATGAAACAGATTGAAACTAACATCAAGTAAATTCCTTGTTGAAGAGAAGTCTTAATGAGGAATAAAACTTACAGGGGTCATGCCCTTCCACAGCCCAAAGACATGTTCTTTCTGGAGGATGTGTCCAATTATGGTCATCATACCACATGGCTGACCTGGTCTCGCTCTGTAAACAGTACATAATAATAATAATAATAATAATAATAATAATAATAATAATAATAATAATAGTAATAATAATAATAATAATAATAATTTCCTCCTGCTCGTGATTACTTTTTCTTTGACTCATTTAATTTCGACTGGAACGTGGTACCAGTGGTGTAGACTTCTTGATGATAAGTCCACAATTTAAGGCAACAAGCAAGACAAAGAACATACACAAATTTTATTTCAGAGATAATCAAGATTCGTCGTCTGAATCCAGATCCATTTAATTCATTGCAATGGTTCAAGATATAAGGATACATTTTAACATAAAATATTAACAGAGAAGTGCACTAGACTTATAATACTAGAATTAACAACATAACTATTCTTTATTGACATTTTATTTTGCGGTAAGTTACTAGTTAAGCAAGTAAAGCTTTTGGATGTGTCAGTCTATAACTTATCATATCACAAATATTGTCTAAATATTAGGCATATTTTATTTTCATTTTTAATTTTTACAAATGTTTTCGACATGAAATAGTCGTCTTCGAGTCTATTGGTTAAGATGTGCTGTATGTTGTTCTTGTAAATGAATGTATGAATTTAAAAAAATCATTTCAGTTGTAGTGCAAGTTAATTGTTTTTTTATTCTTTCTCTCTACTCGAAGTTAAATAGAAATAAATTATTTTTTTTTTGTGACTCCGATACTTACTCAAAACATTTAGAAGTTGAATTTTGGAGTCTAGTCTTGACCAGATCCAGAGGTTGGAATAGTATAGTGGAGAAAGTTCCAGAGAAAGACCCCACAAGAAATGACTTGAGCACGGGGTACTGTAACAAATAGAAAACATATTAAGATCAGGCAGACTATGTAATTACTTCAGTGATTAAAGCTAATGATGGCATTATTATTTTTTTTTTAACGACGCTCGCAACTGCCGAGGTTATATCAGCGTCACTAGTGTGCCGGAATTTTGTCCCGCAGGAGTTCTTTTACATGTCAGTAGATCTACTGACATGAGCCTGTCGCATTTAAGCATTATTATTATTATTATTATTAAAAAGTAGATACAAATTAGAATTAATTTAATGTTGTGAATAATTTTCAGAAGTACTGAATAAATTCTTGTCTCTGAAGGATTTCATTCTCCTTTGAGGCATACTCTAAGCATCTAAGCCCATAGGTCTACTACATGAGATATTGATATTCTGATGAGATGGGGTTAGCACGACACCAGGCCTCCATCTATAACAACACAGGAGGGACATTACAGTGACACAAACACATTCATGTCGCAGACGGGATTCGAATCCACAACTGCTTTCACGCTGAAGTAAATGTCAGGTAAATAGAAATGTAATATGAGGACTGTTTTACTAACACTTCAAAATTGAAGCATTGTATTTATGGGATTTGTTAATTTTTTTGCAATATTATATTCAATGCTAGCAGGTATTAATATGTTGTTTAAAGAAATCATAACTTAAATATATAAGTTAATTAACACGAACCATTAACAGGCTGCTTAATAGTATAAATATGAGATCTGAAGAAAATATTACATAAATGACTAGCATAAACATATAAAGAGCCACTGAGATAATGAACAAACATAATAGCCTATGCAGTGAGTTTGTATGTATACATACTTAGGTTGAATTGAAATATGTGGTAAGATGAGTAGGAATGCCATCGAACAGTTATGGTGTAAAATACCACAGAAAATAAACTTCAAGAAGTTTTAAAACTTGTAAGAGAAAAGGACAGTCAAAGGTAGAGACAGGATTATATATATTATAATCCATCACGTTAGAGATTATTTTTATTGTACGTTCATTATAACATCAAATTGGCATTGATGATACACACACCACACTATCATTCTCTTCTTCAATTTTTATAAAACTGTCAACTTTTCTTGCAGCCGTATGATACTCACATTGGATATAACATCCATTATGGAATTTTTATGAAGTATATCTTCCTCTGAGACAGTCTCTTGCATACAGACTGAAGTATATTTTTTCGGTGCTGTGTGACAGGGGGTTCGATAGCAAATAAAACTTCTCTCGCAACTCTTGAATACCAAACACCAAGTCGTGACACTTTTAAGCTTGAATCCTTTTTCACCAGCAGAGCTTCACGTGCTGGAGTCAAAATATTATACAGATAACTATACAGATTCAGATACTTCAAGACAGAAAACAACAGGGCTTTCTGCCGTGAATGAAAACCTTCGTATCGGAGTAGTCAGAATAATAAATAGGGTTCACACGATTTAGAAAAAGTTCAGTCATCTTCTGAGAGCTAGCAAAGTACACCATTAAGACTGACTGAAATATGCTACTGTCTGATATTCTGTGTGTTTCAACTAGCTCTAAGCTAGACTGTATACTGCTTGATTGATTAAATTAGATTCTTCTTCCGTATATCACAATTTAAATGAAACTGTTAAGTCCTTTTGAGAGAGAGAAAAAAAAATTTCAGAAAACCACAGTCAAAGTTGAAGTCAATTTAAAACACTGTCCTTTGCAAAATACGCCCCACAAAGTCTTGATAGATGAACCAGCCTCTCACTGGAATGCTAGCTTTAGAACTAATATCGCCACACAAGAAGTAAGCCCACATATACCATGCCTTATCAACGACCGAGAGGCTACATGCGTGTGACCCCGTGCAACTATCAACAATCCCTTATCTTATACGGACCCCAGCACAGAAAATATTATGCATAAAAATGTTACGGTACTTAATATTTAATTTATTACTAATATTGACATAACACTGAATTATTTTGTTTACTGTTGGTATTCATAACCTATACTCCAATTGTATAGTTTACTTTTCACTTATAAGATACACGAATGCTCAATATTTTGACAATATACGTGTCAAGTTCAATTTCACACGCAATATAATACGCACTTTAGTGTTAACCAAAAGAGTGATCCAATCAAAACTTTCTAGAAACTCTCCTCACATCCGATTCGTGAACAACTTCAATGGCGGCATCAAAGCAGCAGACGACATGTTTATTTTGTTTACCAGGTGTTCCTACCGATGACGTAACTGTTACAAGGTCAATTAGTTGAAGCATGAAAATTTGTGTATAACTCTGAAATATCTCGATTTAATAGCCAAAGTTATATTAATAAGATTCTTTAACCAGTTATATCTCTTATACTTTAATGCATTTTTAGCATTTATTGAAAATTTCATCGTCTATCATACATTTTCAAATTTTTCTGGACACATTGCGCATTCTTTTCTTATCTCTGACCAAATTATTATTAACTAGAATGATTTTATTCTATTTTCAAATGTTGGTACAATCACGTGATCCATGACAGGTATCAGAGCGGTTTTCAGATGGTTTCTGCGAATTTTAATATTACGTTATTTTTCGTCCATCATATAGAAAAATGGAGTTACATTAAAGCGTTATTATTGTTTAATAAAGAGATGAACTTTTGAGATATTATTTACATTAAAAACAAAGAATTTGTGCAGATAATTCAGTATTTTATGACGTTTCGTAATGACTTCGTGTTTGCTTCCATTGATTCTAGCATTCATTTGCTTTTCCTCCACATTCAAGAAATAAGTGAAAAGACAATTTAGCATGTCATATAATAATTCTACAGGAAGCCTACCAGTATTCAAAGGTTAGAATTCTATATTAGTTATTGTATTCGTGTAGATAATTTGATAATTTCTTAAAAACGGTGTACTAAATTGCAACTGCTCTGGATATGCATATAAACGAATTGTTTTTGTGGGACGACACGTCGTAAATGATGTCAAAATAATAAATAGTAGAAATACAAATAAATATTATATGTTTCCATATCATAGAATAAGGGAAAGCGAAGCTAGCGCACGGGAAGTTCAGGTGATTTGAAAGTGAAAACAGTCGAATTTATAGTCCCCCCCCCCCCCCGAGATAAGTTTAATATTTAAGGCACTATACTTCAGAGATCCATGGTAATATATTCTTAAAAGTCAAGTATTTTCTCTGGACCAGAAATACAAATTGAGTAAAACCACTTGAGCTTCCCGTGCACTAGTTTCTCTTAAGTGTAATTGTTACATAATATTTCAATTACAGTTTACATTTATCTTTAGCTTGGCAGAGATTCGATCCAACTTCAGTTCTATGTATGTTCTGCATAACAAAGTAATGTATGTACAAATTAGCCATTCAACCTAATTCGGAATATAATTTTGTTGGGGGGGGGGGGAGTAGCCCCTCCCCACACTTCCCATTTCGCTCCCAAACCACCATGGCACTTAATCCAGTCCAGTGGTCCAGTGAGATTAAGTTCGTGGAAAAACAACATAGCCTATGTAAAAGATGACCTATTAATAACATTTTGAAAAATAATTTAAAGTGGCTTTTTAGTATTCTTTATCTTTAGCATAGACTGTAACATCTGAAGCATGATGTCATTAAGATATGAACTTTTCTATAGCACGCGGCACTGAAACTTTCAACTTGAATTTTTTTAGATTCTCCGGTACGGGAATCTGTGACAGGTTATGTTAGATTAGCTTAGTTTAGGCTTTTCGTATGCCTTGGATATACGAATCTGTGGCTGGTTAGGTTAGGCTAGACTAGACTTGGCTTTTTGTATGGCTTGCATATACTAAGTGAAATGCAATGTGCATTTCGTGTTATATTTTGAAGTGTTCTACCTGTTTATTTCACGTGTTAAATATAATTAATCATGTTTAGATTATTTACACCGAACAATTCTTTCCAATTCTGACCTATTTTCTAATAGGTTTTCAAGTTTTTTTTTTCACTTCTTTTGTTAAAAAACGTTCAGTGTCGCGTGCTATAGAAAACCCAAGACGTGTTTCATGGTTTGCCTTTGTACCCGGTACACCGCTTCTATACCTAAAATTACCGATAATTTTAGTTATCCATTTGAATAATCCAAGTTGTCTGTATAGCCGAGATAGCCAACTGTAATATTGCGCAGTACGTAGGTACATGTTAATAACATACAGCACACATTTTTTCCGTACTAGTTACTGAAATGTTTTAGATTTGGGGTTATAAAATTGAGCGGAACGTATAGGCTTATGTACTTAGAATATATGCAAGTGAATCTTCGATCTCGCTAGAGAAGAAAAAGTAGTATACTGGAAAATATGATACTGAACTATACGTTTTTTTGGTAGATAATGTAGCGAGTTTTAGTAAGGCTGAGAATCAGTGAAGGGTTAGGTTTGGTTTGTTGAGGTTTTCGGTATGCCTAGAATATGTAATATTTTATTACGTCAACGTCGCCATCTTTGTTTCATCAGTCAGGTGTACTGCGGCTGTGTTGTATTCTTCAACAATCCTAAAACAGTACCGGTATTTAAATTATTGAAATAACCTCAAAATTGTAGCATGCAACTCTAAGGACAAGATGTGGCAAAACTGCGAGAGCTATAAACCCATCAAATCTGCTCCATATCTTTATTTGTTACATGCTCAACCGATGGTTTTCTAATTTTCACAAGAAATCATCACGTAACCCAGTGGTGCCACCATTATGATGCATTACGCAGGAAAACACTCCTTTCTTCGGTCCAGAGCAAATCTGTGTACCTATCTACCGAACAGCGTAGGCTACCATATGCAAGGCATACCAAAAGCGTGAAGAAAACAAACCTAACCTGTCACTAAACCTCGATCTTACGAAAAGTCGCACATTTATTTTTCCAGATGACATATGTTTTATATTATTGCATTGAAGTAATCTAATGAGGAACTACATATCCATTACATTAGTATATAGAAGCTCATTTTATGCGTTTCAATGGATATTGTAAAGAATATTTATAACATAATAACTGGAAATAAGAACATCTTACTTAAAAAATTATACACTGCATTATAAACGATAAAGTTTTCAATCTAGCGAGTCGTCGCCATTGTCATTTCCGTGTTGGGATTAGTGACCAATGACGGTTTTCCTCCATCTCCTGCTTAGCCTTTCGAAAGGTCCCTTAAGAGAAGTAATGAGAATTAGGGCCGTATTCAGGAACGTCACTTGAACTTCATTTTTACTTACATCCGACTTAAGTGGGTAGAAAATGCAGAATTTGTATTCAGAGTCACAACTTAACTTACACTTTAGTCGTAATTTAGCCAAAAGCTAGTAAGATATAAGAACATGAACCTTATACCTCACTTAGCGCTAGGCTATAATTTGCCTGAACAACAACTAATGAGACATTTATTCACTACCGGTACGATAAAGTTCCATGTATTGTGGGTCCCTATCCCCACGGCATGGCGCTTCCTCAGGTTGCGGATAGAGGAGACGGCCTCCAGATATGGAGGGTAGCTGTGAATATATTGAATAAGCAGTCGTGGACAGCCGATAAGGGGTGGTCCTCCAGCTTGGGGGTTGGGCGAAGGGCTAACAACCCATCACCGTAAAAAAACAGCTTGTTACGAATCCATGCAATAAGCCTCGGAATGGGACTGATTCTCTGGCACGACCACAGCAAAGTTAAGATGGGCAGGGCATGTAGCACGTATGGGCGAATCCAGAAATGCATATAGAGTGTTAGTTGAGAGACCGGAGGGAAAAAGACCTTTGGGGAAGCCGAGACATAGATGGGAGAATAATATTAAAATGGATTTGAGGGAGGTGGGATATGATGATAGAGACTGGATTAATCTTGCACAGGATAGGGACCGATGGTGGGTTTATGTGAGGGCAGCAATGAATTGCGGGTTCCTTAAAAGCCATTTGTAAGTAAGTAAGGTACGGTAAAGTTACGTTTAAGGAATAAAATGGATTTAGAAGATGACAATTTCCAAGAATTAATGAGTTATGCGTTCTGTGCCTATTATTTCCTTCTTTTTTTTCAAGTTATGCCTTTGTAATCATAACCTCAATCTTATCTCCAGTTTTATCAGTTTATTCCGAAGTCATGTAGGCTAGCATAAAAAGTATGTTAAATTTATTTCTCATATTATTATTATTATTATTATTATTATTATTATTATTATTATTATTATTATTTATTATTATCATCATCTGAAAATCAATGAAGAAGGAAGATCTGATTTTTTAAAATGGTTAACCTGTAAATATTTGTACGGTATACCGTAACATAATAGAGTTCGTACAATTTTATCTATAGTGTGTCCCAACAAGAACGCCGGATTTAATAATGTGAATGAATGCAACAAAAGAAATTTTGTACTGTTCAAGTATTTTCACATGCAACTGGGATTTAAAACTCCGTTTTCATTTTCTCATCACTAGATATGGGGAAAGGGGTAACTTGGAAATTGACAGTCACATAAAAATGCAAACATCTCTCTTGTTCTCCCTGTGTTCACTTTGTTTTCTTTGTCTTCGCTTTGTTCTCCTTAAGTTTTCCTTTTTCTTACTTTCTCCTCTTATCTCCTTATTTTCTCTTGTTTTCCTCTTGGTCCCCTTATATTCTCCTTGTTCTCATTGCCTTCCCTTATTCTCCTTGCTTTTCATTTGTTGTTATTGTCTTACCCTTGTTCTTTTATTATTCTCTTTGTTTTCCTGTTATGTTTGAAATCTTTTGTTTCGTTTTTCGCACCACGCTCACGTGATTCTACGTGAAGATATGCAGCATAATAAAACCACAGTCTAGTATATACAGTCATGAACCTCAATACGTAGTAAATATGCATCCATAGATAGTTGCTAACCACTAGGGTCGCTAATATCGCCTCATTACAGACAATGCGAAATAGTACCGGCACAGTCTATAGTTTCTAGCACCACAGTCTAGTATATGCAGTCACGAAGCTCAATACGTAGTAAATATGCATCCATAGATAGTTGCTAACCACTAGGATCGCTACTATCGTCTCATTACAGACAATGCACAGTCTATTGTTCCTAGCACCCTTACAACTCAAGCTTCGTGACTGTATATATTAGACTGTGCTAGCACCCTCACAACTCAAGCTTCGTGACTGTAGGATACTAGACTGTGATAAAACTATGCACCTGTCGATAATACTGGATCTTTTATATATATATATATATATATATATATATATATATATATATATATATATATAGAAGAAACTTGTTTGCTTATTCTCTCACAAAATTTTGTGTGTGCATGTCTATTTCAAGATTTTTTTTATGTGACAAACTTCTATGTCATAAGCGGAATTCAAATTTGCGTTCTAGTATACATTTTATAAATTTAGTTAGTAAAATGACCCACAGAATGTCTTCTGTTAATATATCGTGAAACTTATTAATAGGCCTACATTATTATTATTCGGATATAAATATTAATGACGACGACTTTGACCGTTACCTATATTGTCATACAACCTCCCACTACTCAAGGGCATATTCTTCTTGCACTGCGCAGTTTCATTACTGGCCACTAACCCATCACGTGGAATCAGAAGTCTTTTTACTGCCATGAAATGTTCAAGATTACAGACGACTTGTTCATTAGTGATAATTAATGTATTTTATGTGTCACAAGTTGGAGTTAGTGCAAGAAGTAACTATCTTCCATATTGCATTTGGAAATTCTCAGTCGGCTGTGTTTGAAGTGGACGTAATGCGTAATTCATCGTAGTACCTACAATTTCTTTCAGAACAGTCTCGGTAGCTACATTTAAAACACTGTCTTCGAATTTCTTTGTGAAGACTTAACACCGAAAAAATAGTTAAAACTCAGTATGAAACTGGTATTACATAGGCTTTTGAATAACAAAAGTTTCTCCCTTCCTAGCGTTCTCGAGGTTCTATTCTCGGAAAGAAAGAAAACGTATTTACTTTTTCTTGCCTTTTCCTAATGAATTATTTAACGATGTTGAATATCTAACGTCCATGGAATTTGTAATAGCGAGGCAAGTCTGAGGATATGCCATGGAATTGCCTGACATTCGTTTTAGACTTATGTTGGCCACTTGGCCATAGAATGCCGCTGCTTGTGAATGTCTATTGTTTGTTCATATATTACAAAATGACGATGAAAATAGACGAGAAAGCCCAAGTCATTGAAGGTTGATTGTTAATAATATGAATAATAATATGAATAATAGTCACTTATTAGCCTATGTAGCCACCGGCATAGCTGAGTAGGCAGATGTGTTTGCCCTCTAATCCGGAGCTGCGCTTGGGCGTGACTTCGATTTCCGCTTGGTTCATTAACTGGTTGCTTTTTTTCCCGAGGTTTCCCCAACCTTAAGACGAATGCCAAGTAATCTACGGCGAATCCTCGGACTCATCTCGCCAAATTCCATCTCGGTATACTAATTCCATCGGCGCTAAATAACCTAGTAGTTGGTACAGCGTCGTTAAATAACCAACTAAAAATTGCATACAGTGAATGCAAAAAGTATTCGTACTCTTAGAAAATTCAGATTATAATACTCTTTAAGGAGACTCGCAAGATCTGAGAATACAATAATGCACTAATTATGAATAGTGAATTCTGACGTTCACAAAATACTATCTATAAAAATAACAAAAGTAGTACAATATTTGGAAAATTAAATAAAACTCTATAATAATACATAAGTCGGCACAACAAGTGATGGTACACCTGTAGTAATAATATTAAAAGAAGAAGTGGAGGGGGTGGTCTTGCCAATACTCGTTTGTGTGCCTCTGTGTGTGCAGCAGTGACAGGGAGAGAGCTCCGTCATCAGTGGATGAAGAGCTGAAACGTCAAAATGGGAAGCAACCGTAGAGAAACAAGTGAGTAGACAAAAGTTATTATTAAACTGCATAACCTATGAAAATCGTTACGTGAAATATCAGAACTTGTTGGGAGACCTCAGTCTACTATCCAATCAATTATTGATAGGTTCTGCGTATCAAAGACCGTGAAAAACAAGCCAAGAACTGGACGACCTAAAGTTCTAACCGAACATGATGAGCGCGTGATCATCAAGGAAATTTAAAAAATCCCAAGATTAGTGCAGTAAATATTACCGCAGATCTGGAAAGACGAGGTGTGAAAGTTTCAGCCAGCACAACCATGGTTATCATGGTCGCGTAGCCCGGAATAGGTGAGTAAGAAAAATCACGTAAAAGATTAAGTTTAACGAAAGAATACCAAGATAAAGTGATGGACTATTGGAAAAAAGTAATCTTTCCGGATTAAAGCAAATTTAATGTTTTTGGTTCGGATGGGAGACGTATGGTGTGGCGACAAAAGAATACAGAAATGGATCCTGAACACCTTGTGCCAACAGTAAAACTTAGAGGCGGGTCAGTGCTAGTTTGTGGGTGTATGAGTACCTCGGGCGTGGGTAGACTGCATTTTATCGATAGTGTGATGGACCACAAAAAGTAATTATGTGAACATTTTAAAGCAGAATCTCCATGCTAGTGCTGAAAAGTTGGGCCTTCAAAGTACTTTCGTTTTCCAGTAAGATAATGACCCCAAACATACTGCGGGAAAAACTCGATTATGGCTGCTCTACAATAGTCCAAAACAACTTCACACACCCCCTCAGTCACCTGATACTGACGTCATTGAGCATCTTTGGTCTATTCTAGAGAAAAACAAAATAGCACCATTTCTCAAATAAAGGCGGTCTTAAGCAAGCTCTTCAAAGAAAAATGAGAATTAATTGATTCCACAATTACAGCAAAATTAGCAGAATCAATGCCACAAAGACTGGAGGCAATAATCGCGGCAAAGGGCAATCCAACAAGGTACTGAAATGCAATATAGGTTTATAAAGAATTCCTGATAGCAGGTGTACGATAACTTCTTGTGTGTATGAAAATAGGAGTGATTTAATTTTATTAAATATATTACAGAGATTATTAGATTGTCTTATTTTTTGTTACACTCAATAAAATATATAGAGTTTTCAGTCACAGTATTATTTGTAAAATATCAGGCATCTCACTTTTCTTCACAAATTATTTTTAGTCACGTTTTGTAGATGTACGAACACTTTTTGTACTCACTGTATGTATTTGTTTGATTACTGTTATACCGTACTCTTACCTACCCTTTAGATTCCCTATTTTATAAATGATCGTTGGATAAAGGAATTGAATTTAGTCGTCCCCCGAAATTTTGCTACAATAAAATTGTTCGACGGCTAAGATAGTTGCAAGTGCTGAAACCGGATCTTCACTATTGCGAAGTTGAAGTTCAGTGACTTGTTCCCTTCTTTCTCTGAGACGCGGAGTCTCCCCGCAAGGCGCGTGCTGGGAGACCAACGCGGCGTTCACGTGCTCACCCCGTCTGTTCAGAGGCACACGCCAGCTACAGATATCTTGACCTACAGGACAAGCTCAATCGAATGCCCGGTACCTCGACTTCTTCCTTCCATTAGTTTGTTTTGGAGTATTAGGATCATTTGACTTTGGTACCAATAACAGAAAGGCTGATATGTTCAGTTCTTGGCGCTGAAGATCTGCGTACGTGTGTCTGATGTTCAGTGGTTTCCTAGTCTTTTCTAGAGCAGTTATCTCAAAACTTTATAGCAACTGAAGGATTAAAATAGTTTAATATATGCTTCACACACAGTTTTGACTTAGAACTATGTCTTTCTCCGCACTATGAAGGTGAGGAGGTTAAGTAGAGAATTTACTTTCGCATAAAAATGCAACACCCTTTTCCTTGTTCTCTTTGTATTTCCTCGTCTTTGTATTCCACTGGTTTTCCTTCTTGTCTCCTGTTTTTTTGTATTCTCTGTGTTCACCTTCTTTTCCCCTTGTTCTTATTCTCATTCTATTCCCTTTGTTCTCCTTATAACGTCGGCCTCGGTAGCGCAGTTGGTATAGCGCTAACCTTCTTTGCTCTAGGTTGCGGGTTCGATCCCGGCCCAGGTCGACGGCACAAAATTCCGGCACACCGGCGACGTTGATACAATCTCGGCAGTTGCGAGCGTCGTTAACCATAATTTAATTTTCTCCATGTATTATACTTGTCCTTGTATCCTTCTTGTTCTCCTTATTTTTTCCCTTTTCTCATTGTTTTTTCCTTGTTCTTCTTGTCTTTCAGTTCTCCTTGTATTCCCCATGCTCTCTTTGTCTTCTCTTTTTCTCCTTGTCTTTCTCTTTTCTCTTTGTCTTACCTTCGCTTTCCTTGTCTTCCCCTGGTTCTCCTTACTTTCCCATGATCTCCTTGCGTCCCCCCGTTCTCTTTGTCTTCCCATTGTTCTCTTTGTCTTCCCATTGTTCTCTTTGTCTTCCCATTGTTCTCTTTGTCTTCCCCTTGTTCTCTTTGTCTTCCCGTGTTCTCTTTGTCTTCCCCGTGTTCTCTTTGTCTTCCTTTTGTTCTCCTTGTTTTCCGCTTGTTCTCTTTGTATTCCCCTTGTTCTTCTTTTCTTTCCCTTGTTATGCATTTCTTCTCTTGGTTATCCTAGTATTCCCCTTGTTCTGCTTGTTTCATTTTTCTCACCATACTCACGCAGTTCTACGTAAATATATACAACATAATGAAGTTGTGCACCTGTCGACAGATGAATGCATTCATCTGCAGTTCTACGTAAATATATACAACATAATGAAGTTGTGCACCTGTCGACAGATGAATGCATTCATCTGCAGTTCTACGTAAAGGTATGCAGCAAAGTAAAACTATGCCCCTATCGATTTTGTAGCTACATGAATAGAAACATTATGACATCTAATCTGTATGCTCTAGAAATTTAATGAACATTCAAAGCATTAAACAACAGGGAATTAAGAATGAAGTCCTTAGAACGTTTTAGAAGTTAGATTCTTTACAGTTTTTTTAGATCCTAATGTTTCTATAGTACAGAAATTTTATAATAAATAAGATTCCCGTAATAATCTTACACGTATATTTTTGTATGGTCCAGCACTGTAGAGTAACGGTTGGCGTATCTGACCGTGAAACATGCGGGCCCGGGTTCGAATCCTGGTTGGGACAGGTTACCTGGTTGAAGTTTCTTCCGGGGTTTTCCCTCAATCCATTAGGAACAAACCTTCGTTGTTTTTATGAACCTCCTGTGAAACAATATGTACAGAAAATTTTTTAGGAGGAAGAAAAAATTAATTAAATATCAATAGACCTACACTGATCCTCGATGTCATTTATGTTCATCATATTCACCATCGTTTTCTACCGAATTATTTCATATTCTTATGTACGCCCATTGATTGTTAATTAATTTTTTCTTCCTTCTGAAAAGTTATTTTCTGTACTGTCACATAGGTTTTATAAAAACAACGACGAGATGCTGGGAAACTTTCCGCGCTGGACCGAAGACTCTTTTCGCTGGCATTATCACTTGCATCTCATTCAGACGTTGGATAAACTTAACAGTTGATAAAGCGTCGTAAAACAACCAATTAAAAACTATTTGTATGTTCTTATAGTTTTTAATTGGTTATTTTACGACGCTTTATCAACTGCTACGGTTATCTAGCGTGTGAATGAGATGAAAGTGATAATGCCAGCGAAATGAATCCAGGGTCCAGTGCCGAAAGTTACCTAGCATTTGCTCTTAATGGGTTGAGGGAAAACCGCGGAAAAAACCTTAGCCAGATAACTTGTCCCAATCAGGATTTGAACCCTGGCCCGCTCGTTTCACGGCCCCATAATTCTATAGGACGTATTGTGCTGATATTCTTCAAATCAAATAACATAATTCTACAGAGAATATGAAACAGAAGTTCATTAGCTGTAGGTTTCCCAATTCTAGATGATACATGGTATCAAAATTCTTTGAGACAAGGGCCTCAACATTAAAAAAAGTGCTTGAAAACATCATTGCTCTCAAAATTCTTGAGGGTTCAAGGACCGAAAGATTCGGAGATTCAGAATAATTATTGTGAATAAGAATTCAAAATTACCAGGTTTGAGTACAGCCAAACATTCTTTTAGTTTACTTTCTGTGCATAAAGGTTCTTAAAATAAAGTAGATTGCACAAAACTTATGCGAGTAGCCTATATATTTCACACAATTTTGTGGTTTGTGTTAGGGTGAAGAAGGTTCTCATTGAATTTAGAGTAAACCGCGACATTTATTTGAAGACCTTCGGCAGATGTAGTAGCAGTTATTTTAATTAATTTAACCTTCGGGCTAATTACACTTAAATTCATATTAAAGAGGAAACTAGGCTATGAGTGATATTAGAAACTGGACTTCTTATCCAGACCGCCATCATTGCTTACACGTGACATTGAAGATAGCATAAAATATGTTCGCAAGTCTCCCACACTGTCTGAATGTGACCATCGACCTCCATAGTTTGAAGTTCAAGATGCTATCATACTCTTAATGATACTTTGAGCCTTTTGAAGGAGAGGGATGCGTAATATGGCTTCCTCTACGCTATTACACCAACTTTAATTTAAAATTAAAAGTTCAAAGTATTGGCCAGATGTGTATGGATGGTGCGATTGGTATTTTAGATAACTCACTTTTGATTAAACAGTTTATTTATAGCAGTGGTTCTTAACCTGAAGTCAATGCACACCCCAGGAATGTGAAGCACTTTATTTATAGTTATTATAGCATTATTTTAAGATAATTTTTAAACTGTATTTAATTAGGAACAGGAAAATAAAACTTAATGAGAATGTCATATATCTTAATGTGAGATTTTTTGGATTTGCATAGCGTTTCCGAGTCAATATCAGGGAATATAGGGAAGGGAGTATTATATATATATATATATATATATATGTATATATGTTGGCTCCATCACCAAATGTCTCTGATTGAGGTTCTGGATGATAATATGTATTAATTAATACATCTATTATCAGGCAGTACATCTTGGCGATATGTGTCAGAGGATGAACAATTGTTTGTATGAAATGGAAGGGAAAATGAACTGGCCGCCCTACCCCATTATCTCCTGGACCAGTTGACTCATGAGTGGTGCCTTGTTGGTATCACTTGTGAGGTTCAGACCTGTCTTTGGACAGTTGACATCGCCAAGGGGTTATTCTTCAAGACTGGAAGCTCGGATCTGTTACAAAGAGCTATTCTTCAGGCCTGTTGATAAGGGATCTTAAGAGAAAGATTCCCCTTTTCTTGTCTTTCTTGATGATGGGGTTGATATGTAGTTCGAATCTTTGGATATTTTTGCATCTATGAAGTGGTATAGGCAGTGGCGTAGCATTAAATTTTGAGCAGGGGAAGCTAACTCAAGTTGTCTTTCATGTATGAGGCAACGTATTGCAAAAATATACTCTTAAATAAATAGTAGTCGATGTCAAGTCAGCAGTCCGAAGATTGGTTGGAACCTCATAACACCAATAAGGCATCACCTCAAATGGTAGTAAAATATGATTTCATCGTTTATACATATCTATAAGATATAGACATATACAGGACGTATAATTTAACATTAGCTCACTCCGTGTCATATTTAAAGAAATCACAATATTAACGTCAATAGATACAGTGTTAGTAAAATTACGTCAATCAACGTTAAAATCTTTATCAGAAGATTATTTTTGACTACATAAATTAGTGTTAGGAACTGTTATTTCACTCATTATTTATTATATCAGCCACAGTGCACGCTAACACTTCAACTGAACACAAATCACGAAAGGGATAACTCGAAAGCTAAATTCTTTCCAATGCCAAAGCTAGCTTCTTCCGAGCCTTGCGACCAGGGTAGTTTAGTTAGAACGGAATGGAAAATCTGCTGGGTAGGTTACACAGAAGAATGTGTGAAAGAAACGAGTCTGTGGAGGGGATCGGAAGCTGGTGTGTGCAGGATTCATGTTTACTGCTGCATCACCAATCATCCTGAGCTGCCGCATCATAACATTTAAAGCGTACATATAAATTGTATTAAAATTAATAAATAATTTTTATTCATAAACTGCAGGCTTATTATGGAGTTATTAACTGGGGAAGCTGAGCTTTTTAGCTTACATTGACGCTACGCCACTGGGTATAGGTTGTCTGACTCAAGCCGATCACAAATTGTTTAGGCATCACGCACAACACGACTAGAGGTGGATACACTATACTTTTCGTCGTTGAAATTCTCTAACTGGCAGCGTCTGTATTTTAGTTTGTGACGATTGAGAACAGCTAAAGTAATAAACAATATAAATTCGAGGGACTAATTGACACATTAATTTATGCGATGCGTCTCAGTAAAGACACCTTTATAAAACGCGGATCTCTCGAGGAATCGCTCTGCCCCAGGTCGATGGCATTTAAATGTATTAAATAAAACATATTATCATCTCTCGAAGATAGTTCATGGCTCTTAGCTAGAGTGTTATGTTCGACCGCCTGGGAGGGTTCGATATTCGGTCCTAACTTTCTTTCTTCTTAATTTGGAACTTCGATTCCAGGTGATTATAGAATATTTTAATTAATACTACTCTAAAATATAAATATGCAATTCATCGTAACATCGTATGTACCAGAATTTCCACACCAGTAACTATAAAAGCTCGAATTCTACCGTCTAATCTATGAAGCTCGTAACAGCAAAAGTGAAAGATAGCGAGAGAAGAATTAAATACAGGATGTTTCAGCAAGCAAACTTCGTAGACATCATCCAACTCCATGTGGATTGTTATAGATTTCGATCTCGTATGTCTTACATTATGATCTGTCACAGTCTGAATCCAACTTTTTTCATGGTCTACTCAGGTTTTGACGTTTTCATGATAGTGTCACTAGGCGTGACATATTTAGATTGGAAAGGAGAAAGAAAATAAATAATTAACATAACAGATTGACAACACGTACATAACATAAAATTGAAGAGTTCAGATCCTTAGTGGGCCAAGCGCCATATAGTAAAAACTTAGAAAACAAGCGATGAAAGAGTAATGGAACGGAGAAAAGTTTTCAGCTCTACGTGCTGATGCTTTATCCACTAAGCCACACCGGATACAACTCCGACGCCGGTTAGAATCATCTCAGATTAAGCTCCAACTCTTGGGTTCCCTCTATATATATATATATATATATATATATATATATATATATATATAATATATTAGAAAACAAGGATTAAAATTAAGTGAATACCACAATTTCATGAAACACATAGCAAATAATATAAAGTATGCACATTAAAACTAAATTATATGTCAATTTTCATTAAACTATGGTAATCACTTAACTTTAACACTTGCTTTCTCCGCTTTTAATTAATGGCGCTTGGCCCACTATGGCTGTGAACCCTTCACTTATCATATGAAGACTAAAATTCGTAACATTAACGTGATGATGTTAGTGAACGTTATACTCACCCCTTATTCCTCCTAGGAAACTATTAAATACCTCCCAAATGTCTCTACTGTTATTTGGGTCGCCTAAGGAAAAATCAACGGCTTGAATGAGACTCCCTGTATAAAAACCCATAAATTTTGTACCTTATTGAACATTGCGGAAATCTCATCAGATTGCCATTTATCGTATTCTACTTTTACCGCATTAAACCAGAGAACTTGCGACTATGCATTTTTCTAGCCGATTCGAATATTTGTCGTAATTTAGAGTTACCAAAATAATATTTGGAAGAAAGATAGGTAAAGAGAAAAGTGTTACACAATTATTCACAAACATACGTATATAAAATTTGATACAAATCATCTAAATGTGCAAATAATACAGTATTGTGTAATGTCGGCCTCTAAACTATGATAGTGGGTGAAATAGCATACAAAAACAGTTTCAAGAGTTGCATAAAAGGGGACGAATGTGACACTTCTTCTTGTTAATGGGTTAAACTTTGACCCCAGTGTTTGGTCACCAGATTATCCTATGAGCAGTAATTGTTTGTATCAAAAACGAGACATATGTGCAACCGAAGATCCCCTGCAGAGAGTCGAGAGAGATGACCCCAAACGACAAAGAGACCTTTTGATGTTTAAGTAATACAGCGAATGAATAACAAATTAGAATTGGGATGGGAGACGTCACTATAAAAAAATGTTGCTAAGCTTCTTAGCACATCTCCATGGTAACTGTTGATCTCACGCTACGTCATTTCTTATAATTGTCTTGGGGTTTTCAGAATATCGTGTCATTGACGGATTGGGGTCATCAGAGGTTCGAGTTTTGTAAAGACGGATCACAGACTGCAAACCTTTGCATGTAAGTTAAACTTGATGAAAATACGTACGATATGAAAAAGAAATCTCTCTGGAGTAAGTGTCTCTGGTAGGATTTTATGTTGAGATGGAATTCGATCGTTTAAGTTGTATAGAAAGTAGAGAAAGCAACATTGACTAAACAATTAATAGAACAAGCTTGAATTGGAATAATTATTAATTTTATATTTCGGACCAGCCGACGTCTTCTCATGAGGACAAAATTCGATCGCTGTCTGATCACGTGACACTTATCGCGGAGAATTACTAATGGGGCAGATTCTTCGAGTATTTCAGTAGTTCGGTTTCTGAATGGGAGTATAAGGGTACAGTACATCAGTTATTCATAGATTTCAAAAATGCATATGACTCGGTTAAGAGAGAAGTTTTATATAATATTCTTATTGAATTTGGTATTCCCAAGAAACTAGTTTGATCAATTAAAATGTGTCTCAGTGAAACTTACAGCAGAGTCCGTATATGCCAGTTTCTATCTGAAGCTTTTCCAATTCACTGCGGCCTAAAGCAAGGAGATGCACTATCACCTTTACTTTTTAACTTCGCTCTAGAATATGCCATTAGGAAAGTTCAGGGTAACAGAGAGGGTTTGGAATTGAACGGGTTACATTAGCTTCTTGTCAATGCGGATGACGCGAATATGTTAGGAGAAAATCCACAAACGATTAGGGAAAACACGGACATTTTACTTGAGGCAAGTAAAGCCATAGGTTTGGAAGTAAATCCCGGAAAGACAAAGTATATGATTATGTCTCGTGACCAGAATATTGTACGAAATGTAAATATAAAAATTGGACATCTATCCTTCGAAGAGGTGGAAAAATTCAAATATCTTCGAGCAACAGTAACAAATATAAATGACACTCGGGAGGAAATTAAACGCAGAATAAATATGGGAAATGCATGTTATTATTCGGTTGAGAAGCTTTTGTCATCTAGTCTGCTGTCAAAAAATCTGAAAGTTAGAATTTATAAAACAGTTATATTACCGGTTGTTCTGTATGGTTGTGAAACGTGGACTCTCACTTTGAGAGATGAACAGAGATTAAGGGTGTTTGAGAATAAAGTTCTTAGGAAAGTATATGGGGCTAAGAGTGATGAAGTGACAGGAGAATGGAGAAAGTTACACAACACAGAACTGCACGCATTGTATTCTTCATCTGACATAATTAGGAACATTAAATCCAGACGTTTGAGATGGGCAGGGCATGTAGCACGTATGGGCGAATCCAGAAATGCATATGGAGTGTTAGTTGGGAGACCGGAGGGAAAAAGACCTTTGGAGAGGCCAAGACGTAGATGGGAGGATAATATTAAAATTGATTTGAGGGAGGTGAGATATGATGATAGAGACTGGATTAATCTTGCATAGGATAGGGACCGATGGCGGGCTTATGTGAGGGCGGCAATTAACCTGCGGGTTCTTTAAAAGCCATATGTAAGTAAGTACTATTTTTCATTGAATGGTTGTATCCCTATCATCACATGACGTCTACTTGTCGCTGAATATTTTGTGCGTGTTAGATTACGGTATATATTAAGTTAACGAGCAAGGAAAAAAGTCATAATAAGCATTGAAAAAGGAGCATCTTCTGCGGACCTCTGAAAAAATAATTTAGGAAGAGACTAGTGAAGTGCTTTGTGTGGAGTGTGGCATTGTATGGACAGAAACTTTACGACGAAGTGAAGAGAAATGACTAGAACCACTTGAAATGTGGATATGGAGAAGAATGGAACGTGTGAAATGGACAGACAAAAGAAGAAATGAAGATAGAAATAATGCTGAAGCTGATCAGGAAGAAAAAAATCAATTGGCTGGCCACGGCTGAGAAGAAACTGCCTACTGAAGGATGCACAGGAAGGAATGGTGAACCGGAGAAAAGTTCGTGGCAGAAGAAGATATCAGATAATAGACAACAATAGGATATATGGATCGTATGCGGAGACTAAGATGACAGAAAATAGCGAAGATTGGAAAATGCTGGGTTTGCATTGAAAGTCTACTCTTGGGCAGGTATTAATGAATGAATAAACATTCGTACAAATGCCCTCAAAGTTACAGGCGATTTCTTACGTTTATATCTTTTGTATACCGACTAATAGGTGTTGCATACCATTGTTTCTTGACGGTTAATTTATCTGTTCTGCTGTAAGAAGTTCCTCTTCATCTTCGAGAAATTACATTATTCAAGATAATGGAGCATCAACACATTTTCTCAGAATCTTTCTAAATTTTACAGATTTCTAAACTACTAACTCGGTGTCTAGTGGATATATCGGGAACGTTCAGGCAATTGATCTTAGATCATTGGTTCTGGGGACAATTATTCTGGTGTATTCAGAAACAATGACTTGGAGATATACAGGGTGGAAGTGAAATAATCCTGCAGATTGAAAGAGAAAATAGGGCACACTTAAATGAATATAAGACCTAGATTACGTTTTGTGATTAAATGCACGATTAATTTGAAAATTGAGTTGGAAGTTTCAGCAATCTGGCAACATCGCCACTAACACACTGCTCTTTCTTCTCATAATACAGATGTAAGAGGCCAGCGAACTCAGGTCTGTCTGCCTTAGTGAGCTACCTCCCATCTCCCTTTCTGGCTACAATGTTGCAAGCTGGTCGCATCGGTGAGTGGCTTCAAATTAGTGGTTTATAAATTAAATTTACACGAAAACCGTCCACGCTATTGAAATACTCCAGAGGGATAAATTATTCTTTATTAGATTTTCTATCGATATGGACAAAAATCTCGATCCTACTCGAATAGTTACCGAATAAGAGAGTGTTAAACATTTGGGACTTAACCGAGGCATTTTGTGCACAATCCAGTGATTAGAAGTTGTGCACCGCCATCTCCCCTAGTCCCAAGGTAGACATTTTACACGAAAATTTCTGACCCCGCCGGGGACCCGGGCCCGCTAGCCTGGAGGCAGACACGCTACCACAGAGCTAACTCGGCGGATAGGCGCAAATTTAGTTGTAAATCTCAATTTAGGATTGTGTTATTCAGCGATCAGATAGTAGTTGACTTACTTTTTATCACGATGTTAGATGACGGAAGGTCAATTTCCATTACATCACCTTCTGCTACGGAGTTCAGACGCTTTTTGACCTGGCCCCCCATAGCAACGGTTTGACAAATAACTTCCAATACTATACACACTGTATTAGTGATTTATTCCACTTATTTCAACAAGATATCGTATGATAAGAAAATATGACCCCGACATAGTGACCATTTTATTGGGTCGTGGAGACCATGACGTAATGTGATTTCTTAACACATATTTCTGCACTGTTTTAGGTGTTTTTATGCTCATGAAGAGCTTTTACGCTACATAGTGTCCCTGATCGCATATAATAGATTGATCAGTCTAATGGACTTTGAAGATAACTTTTACCAATTTCACTATACTGCCATCTAGCGACTGCAAAAGAAATCACGTTGTAACCCTTATGGAACTGCATGGACTAATAGCTTGCAACTGCACTTCCAGCTAGTGATCGTTACCAAAAATGCCTTTTCGACAGTAGAGCTTTTGTGGTTGTTCTCTTTTTATGCTGTCATTTCATAACATGGGAATGGCCAATCTGATATGTGATCAGAGGTAGTGTATACCCGCACTATATTTAGAAGTCATTACTCTACGATCAGTGCGCTATTGTTCTTTCATGATAATGATAATTCTACGATATAAAAATAAATCGCACAAAAAATTCACATGAAGTGTCAAAGGTAAGTTAGTCTGTTTTCCCATTGTACTAAATAAAAGTAGTATTGTGATGCTGGAAAAATTCAATTCGTTCTTACCGAATTGCTTACACGTGAGATCTGTGATATCCATACCTATTTGTATCCTTAAAATAATGAACTATCAACATTCTCGTCGACTAACTTCTTTTAAAAGAAGGAGTTTACAGAAGTCGATCTGTGGTCGTCAGGGAGAACGTAGTCTTTCTTCTAGATGATGCTTAAATTCGAGAGCCTTTGTGAATTTTGTAAGATCTTCTTACATTATTCACAGTCCACTAATTTTTAGGAAGACTGTTACAGGGACATGGTCTTAGAAGATAAAATGAAGCCATCTTTTCGGCGAAAGTATCAGCCTCTTCATTACTTATGCTACCAGTGTGTCCAGGAACCCACATTAACTTTATATTATTTTTTCTTGATAGGGAATTATCTTTAAATTGTAAATAACAAATTAATTAGGGCTACTATATATTTTTTAATAATTAAAAATTGGTTTAAATAACCAAATTTTGAAAAAAAAATGTTTTTAGCTTTAATTAAGTACAGCAGGGATGCAGAACTGAGGAAGAGAGGGGTGGAAGCATGGGGAAAGAGTTTGTTCCCCGTCCACAATCCCCGGCCTTGAATTATGTATCTGTGACGTCCGCTAGCACACTGAATACATATTTCCTCTCGCCCTACCATATTCAATGACGTGTGAGGGTGAAAGGAAGGGATGAGTCACGTGTGCCACAATTGGAGCACAGTTTTGCATCCCTGGCGTAGAGTATAGGACAAATTTCCCGCGGCCTAACTGAAAGGTCTAAGGCGTCATGAGAGGTAAACGGGGTTGAGTCATTTTTTGTGCAAGGGAATACACAAGTTAAATTCTACTGGCATTCGATGTGTTTTGTGTAGAAAATTATTTGCATTAAGAGTGCAATGTTTAATTTTTCATTTATCTGAAAATTCATTTTAAACTCATATGACTTATCTCCCTTTATCGAAACACCATCGGAATTTTTTAATGAAATTTCGGCCATTTTATGGGATCGGTGCTCATCCACCATCGTGATGATTTTGGACAGCTACAGTCAATAGCGAAATCCAGTTTTGAAAGCAGCTATAATAGCTAGGGGAATCATTTGGTTGGATGACCGTCCACTTCTGTTGAGCTATGTGGATGTGAGACCAGCAGTCGGCTGGTAGGCCAGTCTCATGGCCTGTCGAGCAATGGATTTTTATAGGCTGAAGTATGCATATAGTACATACATACATACATACATACATACATACATACATACATTATTAAGAAGATAATTACAAATTGTCTGAAAAATGTAAATCTTTACGAGGTGGTGGCTCTTGCGATACTTTTTGTGGGTGTAAACAAGGGCGATAATATGTCGCTGGAAGTTGAAACAGAATAGTAATATGCGTTACAAGAGTGGTATGTTGAAGTTTTCATGTTCGAGGAAAAGTTTGAAAAAGCGAAACGTAGTTGAGCTTTTTTAATTTCCGAGAATTGAAAGAAAACATACCGCTCGTGTATCGTACATTATTTTGTGCGAAAATCGTTCATTACATACCTGAAAGAGGAATTTCTAATTAGTTGCAATGAAATCTCCATCTTGGTTTCTGTTCAATGACGGCAAATTTTCAAAACAAAAATATCTATCTTCAACATTGTTGCTTTAAAATGTTTTCTGTGTTTACTATACTCCAGCAGGCCGTGATATACGTCTGTCTTTTTTCCCTCCCAGTCTATAAATGCGAACTTAAAACAAACGGCTTCCTTAATGTTACATGCATCACGAATGCAGTAACTTTAGTGGAGTTGTAGAGTTTACTTAATTTTTGCAAATATTTAAAAACAATAATTAGCAGTGCAATTTAAGTGAAATTGCAGTGGTAAGTTTCCAATTTATAATTATTACTATATTGAACGTCTCTAAAAATAATATGTTAAAAGCCTAAAGCAGTAAAATCAATATGCCACTTAAGCGGTAAGAAGAGGGAAATTGTTATGTGTGTTCAGTTGGGAATGCTGAATGTGGAATTTTAGACTTACGCCGGATTGGTTTTGTGCGGAAACCAAGCAAATACACACTATCTCGCAAAAATGTCATATGTATAAGTACGAGTATTAAACGGATGTACAATTATTAAATTGACGGTGAGAATTGAAAATTAATTCCCCAAAGAAAACATTATATAGGAACAAACAGGCTTGTTATAGAAATGAACAATACTGTACCTGCATTGCATGACAGCTTTTGAATAGGGACATAGAACCACTGAAAAGACTGTATGAAACATAACATTTTTAAGCTTGAACGTGCAGTGTCTCTCCTGATCAATGAAGTGACTTGAAATTACGATAAAATTTTCATGCAAAATTCGGTCACAATATTGCTTTTAGGAAACTGCCAAATAGGCTGATTTTCTGATCAAAATAATTTGGAATAAGATAGCCAAGATTATATAGAAGCATCAATAGCTCAAGGAATGAAATTAAAATATTTGAGTTAAGCAGGCTCTAATTATAATTTGAAAAATGAAACTGAGCTTGATATTTTGAAATAAAGTTAGAAGGAAAAACCAATAAAAATAGAAGAGTAAACACGGCATGACTTTATACAATGTCGGTTGCTCAGGATAAGGACCAATGGCGGGCTTATGTGAGGGCGGCAATGAACCTCCGGGTTCCTTAAAAGCCAGTAAGTAAGTAAGTAAGTAAGTAAGTAAGTAAGTAAGTAAGTTGTATTCGGTTACCTATATAAATCAGAAAAAAAACACTTAAGGATGATGGCACCCGAGGACTGCGGTTGCTATGGAATTATGCTAAGTAAACTTAGCAAGTAATTTATCAATGACGCGTTAAGCATTTTCCCCATCCCGATTCTAATTTGTTGTTCATTTGCTAGTGTTATATATCAAAAGGTCTCATTGGCGATAGGGGTCATATCTCGTGACCCTCTGCAGGGGGCTTTGATTGTACATATGTCACGTTTTCAATACAGTCGTTGTTGGTCATAACCTCTGAGATATTTTATTTTAAGAGTTTTTATTCATTATACTTTGACTTGTTGACCAGGTCGTTATGGATGATGTGACCCTAAAAATTTGCCGCGGTAAACAAAACTAAAATCAGATGTACGTTTTCTAAGATATTGCATTATTTCTCCCAAAATATTGAATGGCTTTAGGAAATGCAAAAGTGATAGTCAACTTTTGAGAAAAGGTGTTGATTTTATGGTCACGTGGTTATCATACCTGCCAATAGTTCTGATTTCCTGGATTCAGAGTTTGCCGAGGAAGATTTATTTTAAAGGATGATGAAATTCTTAGCATGATTACTTTGAATAGGAATTAATCCCGAAATCCCCTTGGCATAGACTGAAAAAACACAAATAATTCTGTAATATTTCGAAATGCGAGGACTATAGATAACTTTTCAGTCATTTTTCGCCGACGCTAAAATTCGACTCTTTCAGTATTATTCTCGTCTTCTATTCTACAGGGTGATCCGTTTGGGAAGATATAAAATAAAAACGTGATAGAATTAGAACAGTTGCTATTTATTGTTAAATAATTTGTACATGAATTCTAGAAGAATGGGAGATTTGTCTCAATTAAGCCTTAACGTGCCCACCATTGCGAACATGACACAGTTCATATCTTGAGGCTAATTCGTCCCATGTGTGGTCTAACATCTCAGGGGTAACTTTCTAAAAAGCTGAGAAAATCTTTTCTCTGTGATCATACGCATCATTCTTCATGAAATCTCAGAGAAAGAAATCGGGTGGTGTCAGGTCTGGGGAATTTGGAGATCACATAATTGGCCCTCCTGGACCACATCAGTTTTTACCAAATATGTCATCCATATAATCACGGACGTCTGTTGTTTAATGAGGTGGAACCATTCTGTTGGAACATGATACCCATGTTGTTTTCTTGTTGCAGTTGTGGTTCGAAAAAGTTTTTCAACATGTCCAGGTATTGTCCTGATAGAACTGTTTTCTCTGTGAAGCTAAACGGCCCACACAGATTATAGCGACTTACCGCGCACCTAGGGTTACCATGAGAAGAAATTCTATAGAGGGACATGGAATCTAAAATAAGAGGAAAAGTATTTGGAATAAATTTGAATAATGAACAAAAAAAAGTTTCCTTCCCAGGCAGGATTCGAACCACGAAAGTCTTAATTACCAGTCTATCGTGCTCTGGAGTGAACAAGGCTCTGAAATCAGCTACAAGGGTCGGTCCGGGTTTTTTGCCACTACATACATACATACATACATACATACATACATGCATACATACATTTCTGCTCAAGGGCAGATGTTTTACTGCAATCCCAGCCTTCTCCAATCTTTCCTATTTTCTGCCTTCCTCTTAGTCTCCGTATACGATCCATATATCTTAATGATATCTTCTTCTGCCCCGAACTCTTCTCCCGTTCACCATTCCTTCCGTCCACACCTGTGGAGTAACGGTCAGCGCGTCTGGCTGCGAAGCCAGGTGGCCCGGGTTCGAATCCCGGTCGGGGCAAGTTACCTGGTTGAGGTTTTTTCCGGGGTTTTCCCTCAACCCAATATGAGCAAATGCTGGGTAACTTTCGGTGCTGGACCTCGGACTCACTTCACCGGCATTATCACTTTCATTTCATTCAGACGCTAAATAACCTAGATGTTGATACAGCGTCGTAAAATAACCAAATAAAATAAAAAAAAATAAAAATCATTCCTTGCAGTGCAACTTTCGGTAGGCAGTTTATCAGCTAATGACCCATAACTAATATTTCGTACTCGAGTAGAAGATCTTGCAAAACAGAAACATATATGAAACGTTTTGTCTATTTTGAGAAAAAATAATTTTTAAAATATTTTTTTTATTCACCTGCACACTTACAGATACGATGTATCACTTCTTAGCTATCGAGATCCCAAAAGGCCTTGATCAACGATAACATGGAGGTGTTACCAAGCAGGTATTTTTGTAAAATATTATTACAAAGTTATAATAGTACATAAGACTTAAGAATTTATATGAAAGAAGTTTGGCACTTAGCAACATGTAGGTTTTGCCAAACAACTGACGTAATTTTTTTTATCATCGAGAAAGTAGATTTCCGTCGTTCTTACTAAAGACGAGCGTCATCTTGTGGCGAACAACAATATGACGTCTGAAAGTTATTCAGTCTGGGAAGAAGAGCAAGTTTATCTCGCGAGAGGACATTTAACATCTGACCTCTTCATCTTTGCTGGGGGTAATAGTATAGAGCTATTAAACTTGGTGTCTACTCCCCCAGGGGTTATCACCGAGTGGCATTGCTCTTTTGATAACTTTATAATATATAGATTTAACACGACTTTTTAACTTTCGCCAGATTAATAACATGTACGATTGTTACGTAACTGATGTTCATTCGAACAAACATTAACGACCACTCGCGAACTCAAGTGATGAAATGGTGTTTTCTTTAATTGCGTATCACAGTTACTATGTGCATCTGTAGTGAAATAGCATGCGTACATTTTATAATGTTGGAATACCATGGTAAGGCTTTGGGGATACGTAAGATTTCAAAATTCGCTATGATGAGGTTACGAATAGAGAGACCTTATGATCATCATAAAAAAAGAGGCCACTTCGACATTATAGACCTTGTAAGCTAATACGCCCCTAACTAAACACCCCCAAATTTACAAGTACTATTGAAGACTCCAATCTTGGAATTTGCGGGGTGAAGAAGGGTCTAAGCGAGGAATCAAAAACAACAGATAACGTTCTGAGGCTTGTGTAGGCCTGTCATCATTGCACGTGTTCAATATTACAAGACGTTCTGAAAATAATTTCACCCATCGTAGACTGGAGCTCGAGGTACTAGTATCTGATGCAAATAAATGAATTCCCGAACAAGGGACAATCAATTTTTTTTATATGGACTAGACCGGGGTGAATAGTAATATTATATTTCGAAAATGTTGGCAAAATGAGTGAGTGTCCACGCGAATTGAGAAGAATTCTGTAGACACATTGAAAATATAGAAAAACAATAGGGTACTGTGAAAACATGGACTCCAATCTTATATGATTAATAATATTATTAGGTATGTGATGTTGGGGACCGATTATATAAATTGACTGCAGTATGGTACATAGCCGGGGACGTGAGCTAGTACGAGGACAATGACTTGGTTCTGCGATCGATTACACGAATTACAAGGTGCACATAAATCTGGACAGGTCTAAAAGTAAATATACACTACATAGCATTAAAAAATATATTTTTACGCACCTTTCGCTATGTGCAGAAGAATTTTCATAGAATTATTCGTGGGTTTGAGTTTCCTCCTTTATTTTCTTGGGCTACAATGGCTCTTATATAACATCGCTTGTCACCTCGTATGTTTGTATTACACAATTTACATGTGAGCCGTTGAGAGCAGAAGTGATTAATGAGGATTAAAATAAACATTCTGTAAAATACAGTGCAAAGTAGCAATTAATATTCAATTTATTTAAACTATTAGTAGTCAGTGGAGATAGCACGAAGGATATATTAATTGCTACTTTGCGCTGTATTTTACAGAATTTTTACTTTAAACCTCATTACCCAATTTTAACTTACACCACTTCTGCTCTAAACGGCTCATGTAATGGTCCCGTCATTCACTTCAAAACTCTCACCAAATTCCGCTGTAAAAATATGCGCCTGAGAACCTTCAACCTTCGGCATTATTATTCAGCAGGTACACTGTTTACGCTTGCTACGGTAGTGACTGGCGAACGGAGTATTCAGCAGGTACACTGTTTATGCATACTAGAGTACTGACTGGTGAACGGATAGCCAACTTGAAACCACCGTAACGCACCCTATCGGTCCCCAACATTACAAGCCTAGTTATTATAAATTTAAGGGGGCTTACGACAGTGGTAGTGATAGTGATAACATTAATAATACTGATGACGGCGATGATAGTAGGAGTAGTGAAAACAGTGACACTGCACCTGAATGTGATGCTGACACCTAATGCTACATACTATTGACTGACTCAGATGTGTGGGTGTCATTTCATAAGGCTTTTCCGCTTCATTTTAACTGTGCACATGCTCATATTTATAACTTTGGTGACATTCATACACAAAGAAACACGTACATTAAAATAGATAACAGAAATAATGTACCTAGAATGAATCCCAAATATGTATGAAAACTGTAAATACGAGGGAGATTCAAAAAGTAACCTTAATAGCTAATTGTTTTATTAATTGAATATGTACAATAAGTAGAGCCCTGCCTTTGGTCACCTAAACGCTCCAAGCAAGCCGCAGCAGTATACGTGTATATAGAATATAGCTCCTTGACACCACCCCTCATCTGCACCAGTGTTGCCAACTGGACGGAAATTCCGTCAAAACTGACGGAATTTCAACGTAGCGGACGGGAAAAGAATGGCTTTGACGGATGACGGATTTTCTGACGGAAAATTACGATTTACATCGCTTTTGACTTTTCTAGCGGCTGTCATTTTTAACTGTCTAATGTTTTGGGGAATTTACTTTTTCTTTGAGGAGTCCTGCCCGTGCCGTACCGTGTTAAGGAATTATCTGTTTCAGATTTCCTCGTAGTCAAGTCAGAAGTTGACGAATTATTATTTTAATCAAGATTGGTAAGGTGTGTTAAAATTTGCTTTTTATTTGTATATAGATATGAGATGGTATTATTATTATTATTATTATTATTAATATTATTATTATTATTATTATTTTGACGAATTCTGACGGATTTTCTGATGTTAAGCTGACAGGAATAAAATTTGTGTGTTGGCAACACTGAATTCTGCACAGTTGATATCTGCTGTTCAGTGAAAGAAGTACGCGGTCAACATGCCAAAACAAACCAAAGGTAGGCGCTTGACGATCAGTGCTCTGATAGAAGAATTTGGTAACGAGTATTTCATGCAGAAAGAAGAAAACATTTTCTGTAAGGTATGCAACATTGAAATAAAAACCAACAAACGGCGTTTTATAGAGAAATATTGCAACACGAAAACACATGTTACACCTGTGAAAGAATTGTCCACAAAGCATGGAAACGTGCCTTCCACTTCCGACTTTCCCGCTAATCGGTCTGAATTTTACAATGACTTGTGTAAAATGTTAGTATTAGCGGATATTCCATTTGAAAAGGTCGAAAATAGTCACTTTCAAGAATTCATGGAAAAATATAGGCCTACAGAAAGAAAACTCCCTTGTGCAACAACAGTACATAGATATCATTTACTGCCCTGCTATGAAAATGTGGTAGCTCGCATAAGGAAATCTGAAAATGTTTATGATATTTCATTGTAATGCATAGATGTTCGTAAAGTTCATAGAACATATAGTTTTGTTTAATGAGATGTATGTCTTTTCAACTAATAATTCCAACCTGTACGACGTCTACAGTATGTAATTGCAATATATTTATTGTAAAAATAATATTTGTTTGACTTAAAATAAATAGTTTATTATTATTGAGTCTTATAAAATAATTTGTCGCACGACTACAGTAAAATATATCGTATCTACTGTTCACACGTACACACAGAGACGCAAGATGTAAACACAGTGCAGTACCGGGGAGACTGATTCGCTGCTTGCTTGCACTGTTTTGATTGACAGGGCTCTCCGTACAGCGAGGTTAGAAATGCTCGCCTTACACCTAACTTGTATCTAAAGTGACTGAAGGCAGGGCTCTAACAACAAGATTACAAGCACTTAATCACTTTTCAAACATAGTCCCAACTACGTTCAATGCAAGTGTTTCTGTTAGACCATTATTACCTTAATAGATATATTCTGTAGGACCAAAAAATTAATCTTTACGTAGATTATTCGCCCAACAGTGCATAATCCTTTGGAATTTCGGCCACCAAGCCACTCAATTGAGTGCGCTCCTTGTATAATGATAGCTGACTTAATATTATGTCAACATTATGTCTATGGAGTCAGGCCACAAAGGGAAAAACACTAGAGGAGAGGGATTCGATCCGGTGCTGTGGATTTAACTTCGGCGTAGCTCAGTGATTAGAGCACTTGATACGTAGAACCAAGGATCCGGGTTCGTTCCCCGGCGCCGGAGCGAATTTTTCTCCTCTAATAACCATTGTTACCGTAAAAGATATATTCTGTAGTACCAAAAAATTAGTCTTTACGTAGATCGAAATATCAATGGTAGCATAGTAAAAGAATGTAATTGTTATTGAATACATGAAAAATATGATTAGCATGCATGATCTCCATGACAAGCTTTTTTTAAAAAAAAGTTCAGAATAATTACCTCAGCGATAACCATGATGAATTCTTCAGTTGATTACTATTGTTGAATGCTGACAGTTGTAATACTGGTTTTATTCTGCTTGTTCAGTCTTGACGTCTAGATATTTAAAATTAATGAAACGCTCAATAAATAAAATAAATTATTTGGTTACAATTCACTTTTCACATACACGTAACTATGCACACTCGTTAGTCAATTGTCAATTCCTTCTTACGTAAGGTCTTGAGGCGTTTGACAAGATACAGGAAAAAATGCACAAATTTCAAACTCTACACAGCCGGAAACTTTAAAGCACATTATCAAATAGATTTAAAATAAGTAATGTAACATTTTCTTACAAGTATATTTCTTAAATAGGCTGATACAAATCGCAAGCTGTGACGTCACATTGACGAATTACAAGCGGTTACTGTGACGACTATAGTCAATATCTCTCGTACCATTTGCTCATATGGTCAAACAGAATAACAAGGCATTGATATGTTTTCTTTTTGTGATAAGAATTATTAGAGTGAGACAGAAAAGACATTGGCCGTAAATTCTTGGCAACGTTTCAACATACTGTACTAATTAGTTGCATGGTTAAACTTAAATCTCTATTTAAGCGTTTGGGCAAGAAAATGATCAGAAACAAGACTCGGTGCAAAAGAATTGCATGTAATTTCACTCGCATGACGCATATGTTCACTACATACCACATAGGGTTACCATTCGTCCGGCAAAAGGAGGACATGCCCTCTTTTTTAATCATTTTATCCTGTCCGGTAGGCATTTAAAAAAAATGAAATGACCGGCATTTCGCATTTCAACTAGAATTAATATGAATATTGAATGATGTGCGATATTATGCATAGAATATCTAAACAAATGGTGAAAACCTATGAAAGAATTTAACTGCTTTCAATAGTTGGAGCTGGAGCACATACAATATGATGACTTATTGACATGCATTGAATTCTTACACTTTAAAAATGTCACTATTCATGATTCTAAACTATTTTATCAATTGTATTCTTCAATGTACAAAGATATGCCAATCAAATTAATTTGGACAAAGATTTAAGTTTAGATAAACAATTGTGCAAATTCAATTCCAATAGTTCTGCGAGCACTAAAACTTTCTCAGAATTCTTAAAAATATGTCAGTTATATTTCTCTATCCCAAGTCACAATGGAAGTGCTGAGAGAATATTTTCCCTAATATTTTCTCAATGGACAAAAGAACGGGGCAATCCAAAGAACGAAATCGAATGCTAACGGAGATAGTCAGAGGTATCATCATGGTGAAATATAATTTCAACGATATGTCCTGTGAACAGTTCCATAGTTATTTGGTTCAAGATAGAAGTTTGTCCCTTAAAGCTCTTGTGCACAAAATGGGCTCCACCGATAAGTAGGGTACAGATGTAATACTGATAAGCAACTAATGAGAAAACTAAGGTGAGCCATTGTTTTTATCTTTGAATTTTATTCATACCAATTTTTAAAAAGTCCTCCTTTTTTCAGCAATGTCCTCTTATTTTAGATTCCTTGTCCTCCAATAGAATTTCTTCTCATGTTAATCCTATATCACATTTGACGCAGATGAATGATAGTTTCAGTGCCCTCTCGCTTCTCTAGATCACACTGATGAGCCCACATTCTTGTTACTCCACTCAGAAGTGTGGGTTTTTGAGCTGAGAATGAAATGTGGTCTTTCTTCTGAGATCAATATTTTGTTACGGAAAATAGACTGACTAATAAACGTTGGTCATTGAAATTTAAGGTTTGACATATATTTTACAAAAATTAATTAAATCTAGATCAGCAAGGAAAGCACGCACCTATATTCTTACTGGATAACAAAATTGTTGCTTTTTTGAAAATGTTGCATTTTTACATCATTTACTTGAGCTTGGTAGCTTACCAACTCCGAAATACTTTTTAGAAGCGATCGACGGCGACATTTTTTGATCAGATCTATGATGAAATCATGGAGCTTGTGGAAGACATATGGCTCCATCATTTAGAACTTCCAAATAAAAAAGATAAATTAGAAAACCATTTATCGATTAAAATTTCATTTATCACTGGACTTACCAGAAACAAAAGGAAACGGTCAGGAAAATGGGCAAAAGGTATGTTTCTGCAGCATGAAAATGCGCGTCCTCAACGACCACCAGCATTACGAAAATGGAGTTCCATACCGTACTCTCCAGACTTGAATCCTAGTGATTGTCATCTGTTCAGGGTTGAAGAAAGCTCTAAGCGGACGTCATTTTGCAGACTTTGAAGAACTGGAAGCTGCTGTCCTGGCGTGGGTACGAGGCACTACGCAAAAGTAGTTGCAAAAGGTTCTGAAGTTGCCACACAGGTGGCGCAAGTATTAATACATATGAAAGGAGAGTATATTGAAAAGATGGACCTATTTGCTGAGCTGTAGCTAACATATTTACATGAGAAAAACATAAAGTGTAAATCAATATAGTACGCCCCTCCGTATTGATAAGAAGATCCCTGAAAAGAAAAGCACGAAGAAAGAGACAAGGTTCTACAAGACAATGACAATTCCATCATTGATGTATGCAGCAGAATTATGGACACGTAGAAAGTGCGGAAGACAAAAAAAATCCAAGCAGTACAAATTAAATTTATCAGAGCCGTAAATGGATGCACATTATTAGACAAAATAAAAAATGAAAACTATGAAAGAAGAATTGAAAATATACGAGATAAAAAAAGATAAACGAAGGTACAATTGGAAAGAGCTTACTTAACCGAATGTAAAAAGGGAGACTTACTTATAAATGGCTTTTATACAACCCGAATGTTTATTGCCGCCCTCACATAAGCCTGCCGTCGATCCTATCCTGACCAAGATTAATCCAGCCCCCATCATCATATCCCACCTCCCTCAAATCCATTTTGATATTATTCTCTCATCTACGTCTCGACCTCCCCAAAGATCTTTTTCCCTTCAGCCTCCCAATTAACACTCTATACGCATTTCTAGATTCACCCTTATGTGCTACGTGTCCTGCCCATCTCAGACGTCTGGATTTAATGTTCCAAATGTATTATGAATACAATGTGTGCAGTTCTGCGTTGTGTAAGTTTCTCCATTCTCCTGTAACTTCATCCCTCTTAGCCCCAAATATTTTCCTAAGCACCCTATTCTCAAACATCCTTAACCTCTGTTTCTCTCTCAAAGTGAGGGTCCAAGTTTCACAACCATACAGAACAACCGGTACTATAACAGTTTTATAAATTCTAACTTTTAGTTTTTTGAAAACATACATACTTATTTACTTACTTACTTACTTACTAGCTTTTAAGGAACCCGGAGGTTCATTGCCGCCCTCACATAAGCCCGCCATTGGTCCCTATCCTGAGCAAGATTAATCCAGTCTCTACCATCATATCCTACCTCCCTCAAATCCATTTTAATATTATCTTCCCATCTACGTCTCGGCCTCCCCAAAGGTCTTTTGCCCTCCGGCCTCCCAACTAACACTCTATATGCATTTCTGGATTCGCCCATACGTGCTACATGTCCTGCCCATCTCAAACGTCTGGATTTTATGTTCCTAATTATGTCAGGTGAAGTATACAATGCGTGCAGCTCTGTATTGTGTAACTTTCTCCATTCTCCTGTAACTTCATCCCTCTTAGCCCCAAATATTTTCCTAAGAACCTTATTCTCAAAAACCCTTAATCTCTGTTCCTCTCTCAAAGTGAGAGTCCAAGTTTCACAACCATACAGAACAACCGGTAATATAACTGTTTTATAAATTCTAACTTTCAGATTTTTTGACAGCAGACTAGATGACAAAAGCTTCTCAACCGAATAATAACAGGCATTTCCCATATTTATTCTCCGTTTAATTTCCTCCCGAGTGTCATTTATGTTTGTTACTGTTGCTCCAAGATATTTGAATTTTTCCACTTCTTCGAAGGATAAATCTCCAATTTGAAAACATACTAGATGACAAAAAATTTTCAACCGAATAATGGAAGAAATTTCTCATATTTATTCTGAGTTTAATTTCATTTAATTTATTAGATATAAACCAAATGGCAAAAGAGCATAAGGCCGACGTAAGGATGAATGTTTCCATAAGAAGCCGGAAGAGGTTGTGGCCTAAACCGTGAAGGAAGAAGATATTTCTCCTTCAAAATGTGATATATTTTTTACATAACTCACATTAGTTCATAATATTGATAATTATTTTCATGCATTTTATATTTGATTCAATAGTAGGGCTAACTTCATGTTAATTAGCACCCAAAAATAAAACTTTTATAATACTTTAATAAGCCGTCGGCGAACCTTAGGTGTAGGAAGCTGCAATCGTGATCCTAGGGTGCGGTCGGTTCGAATCCTCCTCAGGCTGATTATGTGGTTGGATTCTTTTTTCGAGATTTTCTCAACTGTAAGGTGAATATCAGGTAATTGTATAGCGAATCTTTCGCCTTATCTCGTCAAAATCCCATTTCAGTGTCATCAATTCCCCAGATGTTAAATAACTAGCAGTTGATAGATCGTCGTTTAATAATGAATTTAAAAATAATCTTTATAAAATAAAATATAGTTTTCTTTTGTAAATTAATGACTGTTATTACTCTAAGCTGCTTAATATGTGGCTTTCAAAGGGCAGTAAAGAGAAATCCTGTTAAGGATTCATTACTTCATAGCCAAAAAAAAGATTCCGGAGCATAGCTATGCTATGCTGGAAGCTCTTAAACGTAGAACAATTGATTATGTCCTGCTAAAAGTAATGAAATGGACTATAATATTCTCTATTTCATTTATCTATTGCTAATAATAAAAGTAAAACAATAATTACAAAAATCTTAATCACAGAAACATGAGAAAATCATTTCATGTCAAACGACCTATATTTACAGTACCGGATATCTTTGTTTCCACTACATACAGAAGCGAAATACAACCGGTGCCAACTTAGAATTTTGAATATTATACGAAATTACCGAAATTAAAAAAATGCCAATGATTTCCGGATGTACTTGAGATCGATTTAATACCACTTAAAATTGCATAGTGATCTTGACCTGGAAGAAGCACATGAAATTCCATAAGAAACCCTGCCTTTGTTGCATTTCATTAATTATGTACTATTTTGTCGTTTCACATTAGAAACTGTGCCATATGGACTTAGGTCTTTGTGAACACTTTTACATGGCCGTTCTTCCCTTTCTGAGAACATTTTCTCGCATGCGCGTTTTAGAATAGTGAACATTTACGTATATGGACGTATTAAAAGGTGGAGAATTTTCATTGCGGACATTTTATACATGTATACGTTACTAAATCGTCACTTTTCCGAAATACTGTTGTAACTCGAGAAAAGCAAAAATTGACATTTTCATGTGAATTGGTCCAAAAAAAATGTATGTAGAATAGTGCTGTATATCAGAAGTTATACCAATTGTCACTACGTGGCAGATACATCGCTATTAATGGGAAGCAAATGATGATGAGAGAAAATTAAAACACGCTTTCCTGTACAAAACAGGTTTTTTGCTTTGCAAGAATATTCCGGAAAAGCGATGAAATGTTGAACTTTTTTTGTAAAGTGGACATTTTTATCATGGACATTGTCTCTGATAATTTATTATGAGAACGATGATTAACATCTTTAAGTGCTTACTTAACAATTTAAAGTGAAAATAATCACAATAACAAGTTTTCTTATGATTGTTTCGTTTATGAAAATTGGTAAATATTTAGATTTTGAGAATTCAAAATATTTAAGCAACTACTCTTCAGTAGGCTGTTCCTCATCAGGGACAGTTGCGGGAGGTTCTTCACTATGTTCTTCCTCCTCTGGAATATCTTCAGGGTATTCTGTGGATTCTTGGGCCTCTGAAGGAAATTCTTCAGGACTTTGGTCCGACAAAACTTCTTCATTAATCACTTCAGATGGAGGTTCTTGTTCAGAAGGTTCTTCCTGTTCAGGAGACCCCGCTCGAGCAGAACTGGAACGAACCTTTGAAAGCGATCGTTCTTTCAGTACAGAACCTGAACGGACTTTTGAAGCTGACTTTATTCTTCTGGCAGATCCAGATGATAGTAGCGAACCAGATTTAATTCTTTGCGCTGACCCTATCCCTTTAATAGAGGCTGAAGAACGTATTCTATGTTCTTCAGTCTCTGAAGCTACCAGTTTGACATTAGATATGTTTTTCCTTTTAGTAATACCGGAAGATGACTTAAGTGAAGAAGCTTTCTTTTCGTCAGGTCCTTGGTGAATATCTTCCAAAGAACCCTGCTTCTCAACAGATTCTTTTGTGGTTAATGAAGCTATCTTTTTAGCTGGTGATTCGGACGTAGGTGACTGTGGGGATTGTGGTGATTTCTTGCCTAATGTTGACGATTGTCTTCTACTCAGAGGTTTCTCTTCGCCAGATGCTAGTTGAATATCTTTCAAAGAACCCTGCGCCTCTAAAGGTTCTGTTGTGGTTAGTGAAGCCATCTTTTTAGCTGGTGATTCGGGCGCAGGTGACGCTGATTTCTTGCGTAGTGTTGACGATCGTCTCTTACTCAGAGACCCAGAGGTTTGTGATAGTTCCTTTTGAAGCAACTCTACGTCTGAGGATGATAATGTTTTTGAAGGTATTTTGTCCTTCACCTCCTCAGGAAGAGTTCTTGTGCGGTACATTTGGCCATCTGTGCCACGTATTGTGCCTTCTGTTAGTTGGATAGCTTCTGGTCCCCATTGTGTCAAGAAGTGACCCATTCTAGTTACTCGTTGGTGAGGTGTTGTGGTTGTATGGCTACCTCCACAATAACGGTTGCACAGGTGATCTAAACTAAAAACAGTAGAAAACCAGTCAGGATACTGTTCTTCAAATAGAAAAAAGCATAGATATCATTATTTCTAGTTGTTTGCCTGTCTTTATGCTGTCTGCCTGCCTGTTTGCCTGCCTGTCTCCGTTCGTCTGTCCATCTACCTATTTTTTCTCTCTCTGTCCGTTCATCTGTCGATCTGTCCATGGGTCCATACGTACATACATAAACATATACATAGATACATACATACATACAAACAATTTATAAATTTGTTATTCTTCGTTCTTACATCCCTACAAATATTCTGCGATTAGATTATTTAGGTTTAGTTCAATCTGTCATCCAGTATGATATAATCGGATGGGGAGAGCAACAAAATTTACATTTTCTCCGCTCATATTGCTTCAAAAGCGGACAATTAAAATGTTGCTTAAAGAAGTCAATTGATTATCCAACAGATATGATTTATTTCGATTTTAATGTTTTCCAAATTGAACAAATACATAAATATACATTATTAAAATATTATAATAAAAATCGTCTGAAATATAAAGAAACGAACAACTGGAAGAAATTCGACACATCCTTTAGCTGAACCTGTTACACAACCATTGTAATAAATCATAGCAAGAGTCACGGTCCAAGGTTATACAACTATATTTTGGTAATAAATCCTGACCTAGATTATTTTCAGTTTAATAAATTTAAGAAAGAAGTTAAGCAAATTATTTAGTATTCATGTTCTCTTTTTCTTCTTATTCTTTTTCTTAATTTCAATGTACTATTTATTAATTCGAACTTGTATTCTGTTCTTGATTTGATTATCTATTTTTATCTTCGTAATTATCCGTGTTTTGTAATAATTGTATTGGTTTTGTAATTTTATTCAGTCTTTGTTATGCTCTTCAGTACAAAATAGTTATTTATAGGAACCGCCCCCGAAAACGAGCTTGCTCAAACGGGTGTGGGCTACATCAATAATTACAACTTATTTTGTATTTTATGTAACAATAAATAAATAAATACATACATACATACATACATACATACATACATACATACATAATACATACACGCATACACGTACATACATACATACATACATACATAATACAAACACGCATACACGTACATACATACATACATACATACATACATACATACATACATACATACATACATCTTTTAGTCTTATCATTGCCCGTATATTGGTCGAGTTCTCCATCCTGTGTTTGTCTATCTCCCTACTTGTTAACTGGCTGACAGATTGAATGCCCGCGAATTCCCCATAATAACTCTCATTCGCGTGAAGCTGTTTTCTTTATGAATATAGGTAGGCCTATAGATTCATAGGCGCCGACTTGGGGGGAAGGCACTTTCTGCCTCCTCAACTTCATAGGCACGAGCATCGCCTCCCATTAAAATTATTAGAGGGACCTCATGTTAAAGAGAACTATTCCTCATGTTAAAAAAATAATTAATTTGTTTGAAAGATGAAATAGATTTTAAGTAACTATGATACAGCCAAAAATAGTGGAACATGTGGTATACAACCCGCTCGTTTGCTGTGTAATAAGCGGTGTATGAATTCGAAGTCCTGTAATCATAATACGGGAAAATGTAACTTTAAAAATTGAAAGTTAAAAAGTGAATAAGAATTCAAAGTCCTGTAATCATAATACGGGAAAATTTAACTTTAAAAATTGAAAGTTAAAAAGTGAATATGAATTGAGTCCTGTAATTACTACATTGTAATCCATGACCACACGCATTTGAAGACGCCAAATTATTTTATCTTATTGAACATTTTAACCACCAGCACATTGTTCATCATTTTTACTGCTGTGTACTTGGTTATTTTAGATTTTGTTGTCACCTTATATGTTTGTATTGGTTACAATTTTAACTTTGTTTGTCAAGACATATACTCTAATGATTGCATACATACCAGAGATACAGGGACATCGCTTTATTTTTACTAACATTTTTAACATTAACCTGGCTATACTCGGAAACACTGTTACCCCCCTTCCATTACAGGAGTTTGGAGTTGCTAGTGCAATATGTAAACAAATCATTGTACTAGCTATAGGAGGAGAGAAAAGTAGTGTATCCATTTATGTTACAGGGAAATATAGTGTTACGATTTTCAGCTTGGTCATTACTTTACAGTATTTTATCAAAAAACAGTAGAATAGTAACAATTTTTTTTCACAAACTCAAGTCTTCAGGCGGTTATATATATTATGTAATGTCTACTTTATTCAGCATATTACTAACCTAATTTATTCCTGAGAATTTTTTGTGAGCACTTCCGTAAGAAACCCCAATTTCTACAGCTAACTTCTTGACCGACTTATTAGGAGTTCGCTGCATCCTTTCTCTAGCATCTTCTACAGCATCTTCTGTTACCTTTGTTGGCCATCTTACACTTTTCTTCCTTTCTGTACACTTTGTTGCTCTAAATTTATCTACCAGATTAATGACATTTCAACGAAAATATTCCATAATAATATAATGAGGAAATTGTGAAGAAAAAAAAAAAAAAAAAAAGAAAAACTGTTGTTCACATTCGGTTATATTGTAATTCCAGTTTCCGTCATCGTCCTTCATACTTACAAATAGTAAAACAAAACTCTTGTTTAAATAATGTTGTTAAGTATTGTACCATATTATAGGGTATCGTACTCTCGGTAACTCTAATCTTCACTTGTGCTCAGTCCACACAGATAAATTTAGTTATGCTACACACCATACTTGTGTGAAAATAAACTTCAATAATATAAGCTCTTTATTCTATAGAAAATGCAACATATTTCCGAAACACACTGTACTCTGTACTGTTTATTTCACTGCTAGCAACAGCGGCTGTAAGTTTGTGTGACTGACGTTAGTAAGGACATTAGTGAAAGGGGTGGGAGTCAAGTACATTTAGAAACGCAGGTACAATAAAAATTGAAGTAAAAATAAAATGATGTCCCTGTATAAGTGTTCATCTTGTGTTTCCGTCGCTGTGAGACCTGAAGATGCCATACTTATGGCGAAAACGTTCGTCTTTCACTATGTATTATCTTATGTCATAATTTAATGACTTGAATGATTGTTCTTGATAAGTAACTTTGACGGTAATAAACCCATATATATTTAAAATTGTATTAATTATACTTATCGGACTCAACATGCCTTTGAAAAAGGAAAAAGCACAAACTTAATGTATCACTTAACTCATATTCTATCTTTTCTATTGCTTCCTATTTGGACTTACCTTCTGGAATCCGGACAAACACCCTCCTTGCCTTTCATTTTCCGAGCTTTCTCTCGTTCAACCTCTTCCAAGTAAAGCATATTTTTCCCATGAGGTCTAAGAAAGAGAAGTTATACTTCAAACTTTATCCACGTCAACTGTGCCTTCAATATTATACAGCAGTGACCATTAACTATGTTTAAAATTAAGCATAAATGTAACATAGAAGTCTGCGGTCAGGTTACCAAATGGGATCATTCACAATGATTTATGTAAACACGGACATTAGCACTACCGTTAGACATTACGATGAAAGTTTGCAAACTCCAAACTTTCATGTTAATGTTTACGTGATTTGAAGACAGTACACAATCGCAGAGTACTGAAATATACAACAGAATATGATGAAATGACATCGTTGTTATATTTCCGCAGTTACCAAGTATCTTTGCGGTTATGTGCATGTTTCCGTCGTGAAGGATGGTATGACTTTTTGATTTTACGGTGACGTTTACATTCTTAAGTTAAAGTTTGCGTTATGTTTAATTTTCATTGTGAATGGGCCTTTACACTTCAGGAAAGTTACAAGTTCACTTTTTTTTGTCATCTCCCAATAAAGTTACCTTAGTGTGTTTTAGTAATGCGAAGTGTTACAAAATGACGTGTTCATATGCAGCTTAGAAAATTCGTAAAAATGATATGTCAAATTTTGATGTTCAAGATTATCGTAGAAGGTTAGCCAAATTGAGCATATTAAAAGCATTAGTGAATAAAATGACTTGACACATTTCAATTTCAGGCTGCATACTAATCGAGGAAAGAAAATTCTCATTGTTCTTCACTCTAGAGGAAGCATGGGTATAAGGGAGGAGAGGCAAAAATGATCGAATTCACTCCTTCCGCAATATTTCGGACGTAGTTGCTATGTTTACATCGACGGGTAACTACTGTACAGTTGTCAAAAAAAAAGTGGCCACACTCGTGAACAGCGAATATTTTCGAAGTCCACTTCGGGTCACGGCGATGTTACACGATGCATGTGCTTGTAGAAGCAATTCTGGAACTATGGAATCGTTCCATATCTGTATCTCGTAGACCAGCGGAAAAGTGCTCGCTTAATGATTCGAAGGTTGTGAGTTCGGGCCTCATTCAAGTTTTCATTTTATTTTTTAATCGTTCTTTAGCGATATAAATATTATTCAAATTATCATTTATATTCTGTTAGCGTTCTTTATCGATATTGATAATATTCAAGTTAATTATATTTTATCGTTCTTTTAGCGATATATGTTATGTTATATTTAACGACGCTCGCAACTGCAGAGGTTCTATCAGCGTCGCCGGAAGTGCCGGAATTTTGTCCCGCAGGAGTTCTTTTACATGCCAGTAAATCTACTGACATGAGCCTGTCACATTTAAGCACACTTAAATGCCATCGACCTGTCCCCGGGATCGAACCCGCAACCTTGGGCATAGAAGGCCAGCGCTATACCAACTTGCCAACTAGGGCGACTTTAGCGATATAAATAATATTCAAGTTATAATTTGTTATATTCTGTTATCGTTATTTAGCGATAAAAATAATATTCAAATTATCATTTGTATTCTGTTATCGTTCGTTAGCGGTATAAATAATATTCAAATTATCATTTTTATTCTGTTATCGTTCGTTAGCGATATAAATAATATTCAAATTATCATTTCTATTCTGTTATCGTTCGTTTATCTTCAAGTGCATATAGTGTTTGTGTACATAGAACATTCCTTAGGATCGGCTCACCTAACGAGTGAAGTCTACTGAGCCAAGCCCTGTCAATCAGGAGAGATCTAGCAGGCTAGATTTATTATTATTATTATTATTATTATTATTATTATTATTATTTATTATCGTTCGTTTGCGATATAAATAATATTCAAATTATCATTTGTATTCTGTTACCATTCGTTAGCGATATAAATAATGTAAATTTAATGTTAGGTTTGAAACAATACAGCTGCCTAATACGAGTGTTAGTTTTTTCTTCTTATATTGTTATATTAATACATTATACTATCCTGTAACATAATAAATTGAAAAGGAGTCACGAGGATTTGAATCTGATACGTTGACATTTGAATTCCGACTTTCCCGACGTCCGACGTTCCTACGTTCTTCCGACTGAGCTATGTCATTTGCCTGGTATTAACCCAATTCAACGCATTGTCAGAAACACTACAACTCAATATTAATGTAGATTATATTCTGATTATTTAATAATTATATAAAAAGTTTACGTTTTTGACAATAATATTTGTAGTTCTAATACCAGCTGCAACAGCGGCAGTGGTATTTGTAACTATAACCATAACAATGATTAAGGACGTATTGTGTGGATACAGTTCAATGCATATGTTTCGAAAACAAATTACGACACTGAGGTCGAGATAAAAACGTAAATATATTCTTCTTAACTCTGTGGACTTTATGTTTGAAAATGATATAGTTATTAATAAGACTCTAACAAGTATTTATATTATTATTTCCTAATTTAAGAATATATATTTTTAGTGTAGTAGTATAGTGAGTGTTTTACTATTATTTTAAGACCTAAATAGAGACTAATTATCTGAGGAAACCACGACGCCAGTTCTACCTGCGACTTTGACTGACATGACTCCACAAAGAGGTGCAGAAACGAAAGAAAATATAATACGGGCTGTGATTCACCTCGGTTTTTCGGCATTTTAACTTTTTAATGTTTCAGAAAGGACAGCTCGGAGAGGGGTGCAACATTATTAACGCTCGGAAATTTTTGGCCGAAAAACTGGGAGTGGTAGAAGGAAAATTTCAACACCACAACCGGACGCCAGATTAGTGGTAGAAGTTTCATACCGCTGCTACTTTGAAGGCAGTTGTTAATTTCCCTGACCACGATCAGACCGTGAGAAATCGTTTAAGGACCGCCAATTTGAGATCTCGACGTGCCATTCCTAGGGAAGTTCATAAGGATGAGCATATAGAGGAGCGTTTAATCTTTGCAATGGGAAATGGTGATCGGGATTGGAAAAGAGTAATTTTTTCTGATTTAATCATCTTTTCTACTACAAGGGAAGGACCCACTCTTGTATATCGTCCTCCTGGTACCCGATTCGACCACAGATACGCTGCCATGTGTGCCCGCAGGGGTAGAGTATCTGTGTCGTGTTGGGGATGGATTTCTCGTCGTAGAGTGGGCACAATCCATCGTATTCGCGGGAAATTTAACCAGCACAAATATCAACGGTTGCTGGAACGCTATATGGTTCTTTATGCTAGGTTGTTATATCCAAAGACGTTTTATAGTTTAACCTAGACTCACTACGAGCGCTGTTCCTCGACAAAAAATTGAACACTTTCGCGCATCTCCATCTTGAGGGTGAGTGTCATGTGACTACAATATGTTTACATCAAGACTCCGCCTAATTTGAAATAACATAGAAGGTTATTCAGTATAATTGAGTGTGTTAGGAGTAAGTGCGTATTAATTTAATCAATAGTGTGTGTGTGTATATAGTTTAAATGAATCGTTCTCCTGTGATATACGTGAAATCACAGTGTAGGCCCACTACCGGTTCTGTGCTACATATGAGGCCTATACAAATATTAGTATTTTAATCATATTTCTTTGTTATAAGTGAAACCATCGTGTGCTCTTGTGCTGCACACAACTGTACAAATAGTGTTCTTTATTATTTATTTTCATCGTACTCCTATATAAATTCCGTAAGTGGAATCATTGTGATAGTTGTGCCGCATACAACTGTTAATCGACGTAAGAAGGATTCGGAAATTTCTTTTCACAAGTAAGTTAGTTACGTATATTGTATTAGGATATTGTAAAATGACTGAGAACATTAGTACATATTTATTGTGTTAATAGAAGAGAATGTTTTATAGGAGTAAGCGCAAACTTTCTTTTTAGGTTTCCATTGCAAAAGCCTGAGCTTCTCAGTAAATGGTTATCTGTTGTTAAAAGCGATAAATTTATACCATCAATTCACCACCAGTATTGCTTTGCACAAGAAGATAGTTAGACAGCATCTCTCTAAATCAATTTTATTTATGAATCAATAAGTGAGTGCAAAATAAATCTGGTTAAGTATTTTCATACTATCTAGATATGGCCTAGTTACAATATTTTGACATTCTTGCACATATTCGATTTAATAATAACAGTTGATGCATTTCCTTGTTTATTGAAATATTTATTATTAGGCCTAAACAAAATGCACACAGTGTGCAAGATTAAGTTAATGTCCTAACTCGATTAATTAAATATTTCAGGAACTCCATCGGTACAGATTTGATGAATTGTGTAAATATGAATAGGCCTAATCACGAAGACAAGAATTTTTAATTGACAGTTTTAGCATAACAGCTTAATATTTGTTGTTCACAAAGATGACGATTACTGACTGACAGTTCCAGTTTCTTCAATTATTTGCTGTTGTAGACTACTATAGGAATGCAGGTGATTACGTTTCACTGTTTATATTTGTTTTATCCTTGTTACTCTTTTAGCTGATATTTGGTTGTTTTTATGGTATAGTAATAAATCTTAGTGTCTTTTGCGGTTGCGTTCTATCAGCATTACTTTTCGTCCGCTATTTTTCACGACCGCAAGATGCACACAATGTGCAAGATTAAGTTAATGTTCTCACTCGGTTATTGAAATATATTTCAGGATATGATGAATTATGTAAATATAAATACCCCCAAGTCACAAAGACGACGAAGATCATTGACTGACAGCTGCAGGATTAATATCTTTGATTATTTGATGTTATACCACAAGAATGCAAGTAATTACGTTTTACTATTTATATTTGTCTTTATCCTTGTTACTCTTAGGCTCATGTTTGGTTGTTTTTATGTTATATAGTAATAAATCTTAGTTTGTTTTACGATTGCGTTCTATCAGCATTGCTTTCCTTCCGCCTCAAATGATTTGGGACTGGTTTGCGAGGAGACAGGATATCGAATTGATAGACTGGCCTCGTTGCTCTCCGGACTTGAACCCTTTGGAGAATATGTAATAAGTAAAGAAGCATATGCGGAAAAATTGGCCCAATCCCCCTCCAAGACATCCCGATGATTTGTGAAAGCTCGTCCAGGATGCCTGGGATCCCGTGGCTGAGAACAGTCGGTATTTGAAAACACTAGTCGATTCCATGCCCACTCGACTGCAAGATGCGATCGAGATGGGAGGAAGATGGACTAAATATTGAATCGTGTTTTTTGTTTGTTTTCTTAACTTTTGTTTTAATTTTTAAGGCAGGCGCATGTAAGTGTTTTTTATTTATGCCACGAAAGATATTTTTGTTGAGAATATAATCTTTCTTTCCATTTGCAGACAAGGTCATGGCATAATACATTCATGAACCTGATGTTAATTACTAAAACAGTCATAAAAGAAACAGGAGCAATTATATTTTCTTTCTATCCTTAAAAAAACATAAAAAGCATTAGGTTGTGTTCGAACGCACGACCTTACGAACACTTGGCCGAAACGCTACCATTACGCTACAGTCATTCTGACTGTAGATATCAGGCCACGTGGTCCAACAACATGTAACATCGCCTGTCTCCGAATTGTAGCGGAGATACCCGAAGGGAACTTTGTGTCTAGAGAGCGGCCACTTTTTCTTTTGACAACTGTACATGAACTTGGCTTCTCTTTCGCTTAGAATTGTACGAAACTAATGCGGTATGACATTACATTAAAGATTTCAAATCAAGTAAAATAGATATTTATATGGTCACTATGGTTTAAAACTCATTTTAAATAATCACTAGATCTTCTATAGTATTTGGTCAGGACGAATCGTTTTATATTCGGATGAATACTATTACTACATAAACCTAAAGCAGTTACGAGATGATAATTTCATCAGGTTCATTAAAAAGAAATTGAGGTGTATAGTTCCAAAAACCGACATTGCTTTCTAAGTGGTTTGGAGAAAAAGCCAAAAATCTATTTGTAGTAGAGACTGGTGAAGTGGTTTGTGTGGAGTGTGGCATTGTATGGGGGTAGAAACATAGATATTACGACGAAGTGAAGAAGAGCGCATAGAAATATGTGAAATGTGGATATGGAGAAGAATGGAGCGTGTGAAATGGACAGAGTAAGAAATGTAGCTGCGTTGGAAAGAGTGGGTGAAGAAAGAATGATGCTGAAACGACGAGAAAGAGAAAAAGGAATTGACTGGATCACTGGCTGAGAAGAAACTGTCTATTGAAGGATGCAATGGAAGGAATGGTGAACGGGAGAAGAGTTCGGGGCGTAAGAAGATATCAGATGATAGACGACATTAAGATATATGGATCATATGAGGAGACTAAGAGAAAGGCATAAAATAGGAAAGATTGGAGAATGCTGGTTTTCCAGTGAAAAACCTGCCATTTGCAGAACACTATGTATGTATTTCTAGTATACAGGGTGTTTCCGGGCTAGTGCTACAAATTTTCAGGGATGATGGGGAAGGGCACATGTATCAATTTGAAATAAGGAACCCTGGTCCGGAAATGACCGAGTCCAAAGTTACAAGCAAAAATAGTTGTGTGGAAATGAAATAATTTTATTCCTCTGTACACCTTATTTATGTGTATTTGTCTGTACCTCTTACACATACTGTATTCATCTGACGTTGTTTACGTTGTCTACTTACAGTATTCCATTCAGTGCTCTGTCTGAGGGATGGGGACAGGAAACTACACTATAGCAATGCGAATGGTGTAATGTGTAACGGACATGGTCGGTCCTGATATCCACGTCTGTAGACAGCAGTGTATGTGTATAAGTTGCAGTGTCCAGTCGATTAGTCCTATGAAATGGAGGGGTAAACGAGAGCGGAATATGCAGACATGATTTTCGAATACGGATGAGCCAATGGGAACAGTAGATAAGTTCACAGATTGTATCGTCAAGTTCACAGATTGTATCGGCAAGTACCCAAGTAGGAGACATCCGACCCATATCATCTTTCTACGACTGTTCCAAAGGTTAAGGCAAGGAGGGCACATGGTGCCAAATTACAATTCCATTTCCACACAACTATTTTTGCTTATAATTTTCGACTCAGTCATTTCCGGACCAGGGTTCCTTATCTCAAATTGATACATGTGCCCTTCCCCATCATTTCTGAAAGTTTGTAATACTATCCCGGAAACACTCTGTAGATTGCTAATCTCTATTATTACACTATAATATTTAGGTAAATACTAAATGTACCAAAATATAGCAAAGTAAATATAAGCTACAATAAAGTTAATACATTGCATACCTTCTTTGCTGTTTGCGAACCATATCCAGCTCGTACGTGAGATAGGGTCTCATATTGCGTGATGCAGGCATTGGGTCAGGTGCAGGGATGCTGGGAGTCTCCCTCTCAGTCTTCATCACCACGTCGCTGTTACACGATATGCAATTCACGTTCCTGAAACACAACATAATTGCCTTACTGTGTATTCAGCTTTTCACAATGCGAGAGAGAGTCTCATTATTAGGGATGAAGAAAAGTATTGGTTATAGGCTACACTGCATCCTACGTAGAGTTCAGTGGCGGTTCCTCGGGGGAGGGAAGGGAGGAACGTCCTCCTCACATTTTCTTCTTTTGAAAGTAAATGCCAAATAAAATATGTGCCTTGAAATTCGAGGAAGATTCGATAATTTTTAAGTTCACAGCTATAAGAAAAACTCGGTTGATCGAGTTTTAAACGACGCGCGCTCATGTGCCGTAGAAAACTCTGAGAAAGATGCGAGATTGTCTGTGTAGAGGAAAGGCACTCCATTCCTCCTCTACTGCAGTTAACACACATAGACAACAGCGCACTAGCGGCCAGAGAAAGAAGCAGAGTTTTAAAGCAAGTAAATGAACGGAAAGGGAGGAGATCCTCCTCTGAATCAGTCATGGGCGGGAAATAGAAACCGACTGGTCGTGCAGCAAGCTCGCTACCGCTGCCACCTAACGATGTTGCATTCAACCGGACTATAACACATCTAGGAGGAGACACAACAAAAACAGTTTTAACACAACGCTATGAAAGACACCATGTAAACTTTTTTTTAAAATTATAAATCAAAAATATTATTCATTGCACTTTATATAGGCTACTATTCATTGTTTAAAACTTTCGTGGATATTTGAAAGTTAAAGTCGGGTTTATGTAAAACAAAGAGGAAGTAGTTTTACGTAGTTGGCCCCTGAAATTCACTTCTATTCATTGTTTACCGTACTAGACAGGGCAACAGCCAAGTTGTCAGTTTTGTACAAATATATTTGAAACTGAAAGTACGTACTCCAAACTACATCATTTTTAACATAAAAAATTGATCGGCCACCGGCAGCTTTGAACAATAATGATAGTATGACTTTACAAGAACTGACATTCTTCAAAAGTATGTGATACTGAACTTGTAAAATGTACATGTGGCAATACAGACCACGTGGGTAGGTGCAGTGTTCTCGCTTTCCTCAGATTATTTCCCATTCTCATTTTTCCGTAAAACAGTTCCGGTTACGAGTCAGTAGCTAGTCTCTTCCAACACGTGTGATGTTGTAGTGCGCTCGAAAAATGCTACGAGGTTTTAAATTTCCTTGTAATTGCTAATTTGTGCAGTTATTCAACAATGAATGGAAGTGAAATCATAATATATTTTGGACAATTTAGGAAACTCAGTTTACAAGAACAGATTATTGCTATACAGAAGGGAAGGCCAACCCCAACACTACCTGGTTTTACATGTATGCATGTAGGCTAATTTGTAGCATGTTTCATTCAAGAAGGTGTCATTTAGTGCTGTTAATTTATTTCCTCCTCTTAAGAAATATGCAGGAGCCGCCACTGGTAGAGTTCTGTGTGTACAAAATGCTTGTGTGCACACTCGACTACTTACGGCAGCGGCTGTTTGTACAGTCCGCTCCGTATGAATGAACTCGTAATAGAATTTACATTTACAGGATTACTTGTGTTTCAAATTGACTCGGGAAAAATTTTAAATTTACAGAAAATATCATTATCAATTAAGTTACATTTTCCCAAATATAATTGACACTCGGAAGAAAATTAAACGCAGAATAAATATGGGAAATGCGTGTTATTATTCGGTTGAGAAGCTTTTGTCATCTAGTCTACTGTCAAAAAATCTGAAAGTTAGAATCTATAAAACACTTATATTACCGGTTGTTCTGTATGGTTGTGAAACTTGGACTCTCACTTTGAGAGAGGAACAGAGGTTAAGGATATTTGAGAATAAGGTTCTTAGGAAAATATTTGGAGCTAAAAGGGATGAAGTTATAGGTGAATGGAGAAAGTTACATAACGCAGAACTGCACGCATTGTATTCTTCACCTGACATAATTAAGAACATTAAATCCAGACGTTTGAGATGGGCAGGGCATGTAGCACGTATGGGCGAATCCAGAAATGCATGTAGAGTGTTAATTGGGAGGCCGGAGCGAAAAAGACCTTTGGGGAGGACGAGATTTAGATGGGAGGATAATATTACAATGTATTTGAGGGAAGTAGGATATGATGATGAAGACTCGATTAATCTTGCACAGGATAGGGACCAATGGCGGGCTTATGTGAGGGTGGCAATGAACCTCCGGGTTCCTTAAAAGCCATTTGTAAGGAAGTACGTACATAAGGAGTTGTTTTACATGCCAGTAAATCTACTGACATGAGCCTGTCGCATTTAAGCACACTTAAATACCATAGATCTGGGCTGGGATCGAACCCGCAACCTCGGGCACAGAAGGCCAGCACTCGACCGACTGTGCCACCCATGCCGACTGTGATCTACTAATAATTCAGTTAGATTTTTACACTCGTCCCAGTTACAAAAATCGAAATATTATGTTATAATTTCGGCAGCATTTTAAAAATTATAATAATGTTCAAAATAAATAATAATAATAATAATAATAACTTATTTTAAATGAGGTAGGTCTATTACATAATGATGACAGAAGTCAAGTTCCTCGTTTCTTAAGACTTAAGGAGATTAAATTTATGTTCAGTATATCTCCATGTTTGTAGTACGCGAACACGAGACTTCATTTTTTAGTATTTACAAAGGCTAGTGAAAGCTCACATTTCATCATGGAAATTTTAAAGTCTAGTTATGTGTTTTGCATGTGTTACCTTAGAAGTTTCAGCTTGGTGCCCGCTGCCTCCGATTCTTTTCTCATACTGGCTATTTCTTTGAGCCGTTGCTGGATGGTTTTCAGCTTGCTGTTCACAAAATCTTTTAGTTGTGGCAGTTCAATTTTGTCTAATTTATTCTCAATTTCTCGCTGAACACCGTCTAGTACCTGTTGCCATAGTGATTCCTGCAGCAATGGAGAGATACATATTACGGAATTGTGCTCAGTATAAGAAAACTGTGCTTTTAGGTCGAAATGATGCAATAAGCTGTCCGAACGATTAAATATGTCATAATAATGACGCTTTATAAACGTTGATTTATGGTTCGATTATTGTTGAAAGCAATGGTTGAAATGGTTAGATAGTTGGTAAGGTCAGTAGTTTAATATTCGGTTTGTTAGATAATTTAGGTAGGTGCTGGATAGATACACGAAAAATATTGTTTGAATGTCGGTTAGTGGTCATATCATTGAATAATTGGACGCATGCATGAATGGATTGCTATTTGGATGATTTGTTTAATGTTCGGATGGATGCGTGGATGGATGAATGAACGTACGTACAATCTATTCCATTAATGCCGTCACGTATTGAAGTTGTGTTTGCAGTCAATACTTCATCCTTCTCCCACTGCTATGCTAGTAAAGTAAGTACAGTATTATATAACAAACACAAATAGCCATTTCTACTAGCAGTGGCATACCTCTGCACCTCTGAAATGTTGGCATACATCGCAAACGAATTCTGATTGTGATGACGGCTTAATTGAAAACCAGTAGCGAAGCTAAGGTGTAAATATTGGATAGGCTAATAAAATCTGCTTACCTTGTATCTTTTTATAGAGCAGATGCTACCGGCTTTTGTATCGAAATTGTTTGTGACACAGGGCCCACTAGAAGATGACGACCACTCATTTTCACCCCCAAACAGAATACAGGTAAAACAATATAACTTATTTATCTCAGAGCACCCTCTCGTACAATGAAAATTGAAAATTTCTATTTTGTATTTCTCCATCCGCTATTTGAATATGTAAATGTGGTGTCGATGTCCTATTTATACGTCCAACTTGAAAACGGTTTCTCTTTTAATTACAAATAATGACCTCAATGTTCTCTCGTATGAGCCATTTTACACAAAATTAATATGTAACACACACACATGCACTTTTGATTAAACTAAATTCAACAATGCAGCGCATTCAGAGAACACCAATATAGCGCGAAGTAATATTGTGACGGAAGGCTAGCCTCGTTTCATACGGAGATGTAGCGAATCGCTACCCCCTCCCCGGTCCCCCCTCAAGCTTGCGAGTCAAGGTCGTAGCCATGCCTTTAGAAGTTTAGATGGTTGAATCATTGATTATAATACATGGTAGTTTGAAGGATAATTAAAGTTTGTTGGGTGAATTGATAGAAGATGGGTGGACGCACAGCTGTTTCAATGTTTGTTTGTGAGTTGATTGTTGGAGGAATGATTAGAAGGCTTGGTTGGTTAACTGAATGATTGTGGATTGTTTTTGTTTTAGAAGGACATTATGAATACATATTTCATGTTATGATTGCGTGTGTTGTAAATTCTCTTACCTGTTCCGTTAGTTTAGCTAGAGCTTCGTCCAGTCCCTTAGAAAGGTCATCGCAAGCAGCATCAAATTGATCATATGAAACCTTCCTGTTCACCATGTTCTGATCCGCTTTCTCTGCTAGAGCGTCTTCCAGATCTTCTCTGTCAGCCTTAATCGACTTCAGAATCTCAATCTGCTCCAATAACGCCTTCAACAAGAAATTATCATTTTAATACATGTCTTCTCACCTCATATTTCTTTCACGAGTTTGCTTTTTTCATTTTAGTCTTTTTTGTGGGAATAGCAATGACCAAGGAAGCTTAAAAATAAATAGGAACATCTTCTGCGGATCTCTGGAAAAAGAACTAAGGAGGAGACTAATGAAGTGCTTTGTATGGAGTCTGGCATTGTATGGAGCAGAAACATGAACATTACGACGAAGTGAAGAGAAGCGAATAGAAGCATTTGAAATGTGGATATGGAGAAGAATGGAACATGTGAAGTGGGCAGACAGAATAAGAAATGAAGCTGTGTTGGAAAGAGTGGGTGAACAAATAATGTTGCTGAAACTGATCAGGAAGAGTAAAAGGAATTAGTTGAGTCATTGGCTGAGAAGAAACTGCCTACTGAAGGATGCACTGGAAGGAATGGTGAACGGGAGAAGAATTCGGGGTAGAAGAAGATACCAGATCATAGACGACATTAAGCTAGGCCTATATGGATCTTATCAGGAAACAAAGGGGACAGCAGAAAATAGGAAAGACAGGAGAAAGCTGGGTTTGCAGTGAAAGTCCTGCCCTTGGGCAGAACACTAAATGAATGAATGATTAAAATGAGATATTCACAAGTTGTAGGACTACGGTATTATGTCGTTTCATAGTCATCATGGCCTGAAGTAATCGCTAACAATACTACTCAAACATATCTAGGCGTATGAATTACATATAAATCACTTCTCGAATCCGCGTCCGCTGGATTTCTTGCCAGAAATTGTTCTTTGCGCTACAGTGGAGAAACTTAAATTGTAACATACATAAATTACGAGAAATATTTGAAGAGTAATGCCTACATGTCCTCATTTTGTTCCGACTGAGATGTTTTTACTAAATATAAGTTTTCTTAAATTGTATCTAGACTATATTATTTACCTTTTCACGCAATCTCTATCGGTATTGAAATATGTCTATGTTGGATGAGTTGCTGAATGCAATTAGAAAATAAAGCCATACGTTGACAGTCCTGATGGCCCTTACAGTCTGACTTATCAATAGTTCTGTACTTATTTTGTTTTTTATGGCCTAGACTATTTTATACAGTTATCTCTACGTTTTAAGTACACAGGATCTCCCTATTAAAAGTCCACACCTGTGGAGTAACGGTCAGCGCGTCTGGCCGCAAAACCAGGTGGCCCGGGTTCGAATCCCGGTCGGGGCAAGTTACCTGGTTGAGGTTTTTTCCGGGGTTTTCCCTCAACCCAATACGAGCAAATGCTGGGTAACTTTCGGTGCTGGACCCCGGACTCATTTCACCGGCATTATCACCTTCATTTCATTCAGACGCTAAATAACCTGGATGTTGATACAGCGTCGTAAAATAACCCAATAAAAATAAATAAAATCTCCCTGTTAAAATTCTATAGGACCTAAAGCGCCTAAATGAACTATAAACTCCTAAAAACTATGTTCGTGCCTGAAAAGCACCATATTAGTTTTTTGCATTATTTAAAATAAAAATACTGGTATTAAAATACAAAAATTCCCAAAAAAAAAACTAAAAAAACGCTATTTAAAATGTAAAAAATAAAACTCTTTCAGTCAAACACTGTCTGGCAAATTCGTTTCATATTGGTCTTGGAAGGGGAGAGAAGATTTTATCTAATTTCTGGAACCGAAATTCGTTTGGAAAAGTCCATCCTGGCATAAAATTGATTAGTAGGTTGTTCACGTTAGGCGAGAGCTTACAAATTAGTTTTCGCCTCAATGCACCCCTGTTATGTGAAATAAAATTGACCAATCAGCAATCAATCTCTTTCACTGATAGAATTTGAGTTTTCTGGTCAGTAGCACTCATTGTCATAACCAGTTTTTTGTACATAAATTTCACCTAAAAGGAAATATTTACTTCAACTAAAATGATTAATTTTACAATAATTCCTATAAGTTCTGTGTTAGATTTTATAAAGTTCTAAATATCTATTTTTAGCACCTGGAAATCCGTTCCCTACTTATCACCATGTGACTTCAATATTTTCTATAAGTGAAAGAACGTCTATGTGCAATTTCATAGATATTCTTAGTGCGGGCTTCGGGTGGATGATCAGCGAACTAACGTTTTTCATATTCATAAACCAGTGTTAGCGATATATGATATGATATGAATCCTGTACAAGTAACCAGTCGATAGCCGGGACTAGTTTAGCACGCTCGTAGCGCGGGCTAGCGAAATGTCTATGAATAGCACCCATAGAGATCAAGAGAACTATAAGAACGAATTAGGTTGGCTTTGTTGTAACTGCTTTAAAAAACTTACAGTAGTTGATAAAAGAATGTATAGATTGGTTGAGATTACGTTGAATATTTTTATAAATAAACATGGAAGTGACTTTTTAGTAAATTGTACTATTTTATTGAATATAACTTTATGTAATATCCATCGATACCCATAAATTTCTGCCAAGAATAATAACGTTTCTCGATGTGGTTGAAAAGAAAAGCCTTACAGTCCAGACTTTCCACCTATTTCAGAAATTAAAAGATCTTCATGCACGTTCATAAAACACAATCAGGTGAAGAAGACTGCCAGAATCGAAGTGTGAACTTCTGTTATGATAGCTTTGAGAAACTTTTCTGTTTGGTAGAAGTGAATGGAGATTGTGTGATTCGTTCTTTATACTGTTTGAGGTAAAACAAAATTTACTTCAACGTGAAAGCATTACTTCTCAATCGAATTCCGTATTAGCACAGTCTAGTATATACAGTCACGAAGCTTGAGTTTTTGAGTATACTAGGAACAATAGACTGTGCCGGCACTATTTCGCATTATCTGTTATGAGGCGATACTAGCGATCCTAGTGGTTAGCAGCTATCTATGGATGCATATTTCCTACGTATCGAGCTTCGTGACTGTATATACTAGACTGTGGTATTAGTTCAAACATTGTAATGATTCAGTTAGATAGTACCGAAATCAGAAACATGTTCAAACTGTGGAATCACGTCGTTTTCTTTTTAAATGTATTTCGAGAGAAGGCTAATTCTGCATCTCGAAGATTTCTAAAAGAATCGCCTCAATAATGAGATATGGCACAGTCATAGTGGTGCAGAACGGACAGCAGTAAAATAATATTTTAACTGTCAGCTGATGATTTCTCACGTAATTTCTTATTGTTACTATCCTTTATCGATTAGATCTATTGAAGATAGACAAAGAAAAATCATTCCGTAAATCCCCCGAGTTAGCTCTGTGGTAGCGCATCTACCTCCAGAATAGCCGACCCGGGTTCGATTCCCGGCGGAGTCAGAAATTTCCATGTAAAATTTCTACCTCGGGACTAGGAGAGATGGCGGTGCACAACTTCTAATCACTAAATTGTGCACCAATATGCCTGGATTAAATCCAAAATCTCTCCGCAATGCATATTAAGAGAAGGCATAATGTCACTGTTGATAGTGATTCGTCCGTCGGATGGGGACATAAAGTCTGGCGGCCCCCTTTGGTGCTATTCGGCAGGAGTAGGCTACGTGCCGGTACCGGGTTTCCCCTTCTCCCTTCCTCACCTTCTTTATCATCCTCACCCCTTACCTACACTACACTTACACGAACACTTATACATACACTCACCCTAGTGCACGACATAACTCTCCACAGATATACATAATGTATAACGTGGCACGTCGAAATGGTGTGCAACTTGAAAGTGAGTAGAGTCCTGCCATCTATCCGCAATATACGGAACCCGAATCACGCAAGTGAAGTGGGTAGGTATTAGATACACATATACACACATAACTTACCCTTTTGCTATGACGATCTGCCTAATCGTTATTTGCTGACAAGTTGTATGCTAACGCTCTGTATTTTTTATTTATTTCTTTTCCATCTAGCCTCCCGATACTACTTCAAGAATATATTCAATTGCTAATTTACATAGACTTATTTTAAATCTAAAATTCGTTTGCTGGGTCGGTATATCTCCTTAGATTTTGGTTATTTACTGACAAGTAAGTGATGTATAAAATACCTTAATGTGCATTTCTTTTTCCAAACGATCATCCATTTCCCTTATTGCAGTCTGATTCAAGTTTTGCAAATCCTCTTGTATCACACGAATAGTGTTGCATATGTCACTCATTCCAACAGGATCCTGTAAAATGATAAAATAAATAAGAAGAAAGAAACAAGGCACCGGCGTAGCTCGGTCGGCTGAGGCGCTTGCCTGCTGATCCGAAGTTGCACTCGGAATGGGTTCGATTTCCGCTTGGCCTGATTACCTGGTTGGGTTTATTGCCGAGGTTTTTTCCAACTATAAGACAAATGTCAGGTAATCTTCAGCCTCATCTCGCCAAATACCACCTCGCTATCACCAGTTTCATCGACGCTAAATAACCGAGTAATTGACACAGCGTCGTTAAATAACCAATTAAAAAAAAAGAACGAAACAAAGAAAGAAACACAGAACTTTTAATGCCTAGATAAATAAATAAATGATAAATTCATAAAATGTAAATACAAGGATATAGAAATTAATACAAATAAGTAAAATAAATAATAAGATTTATATTTAAAAAATAAATACGTGCGTAAGTATATAATTAAATACCGAATATAAAAATATATATTCATATTTTATACCTGATCGCCACGGCGGCTCAGTGCCAGTGCGCTTGTCTAATAAATCGGGGGCCGTGGTTCAAATCACAGTCTACTATATACAGTCACGAAGCTTGAGTTTTGAGGGTGCTAGAAACAATAGACTGTGACGGTACTATTTTGCATTGCCTGTAATGAGGCGATATTAGCGATCCTAGTGGTGAGCAAATATCTAATGTTTGCATATTCACTACGCATTGAACTTCGCGACTGTATATACTAGACTGTGGTTAAAATCCTGGCCGATCCATCCAGATTTTTTAATCACTTGTGTTGGGCAAACCCGTGGTCCAGGCAACACAGGGGTTTTCTCCGGGTACTCCGGTTCCCCAAATTTGAGGTGCATGCGAATTGCATGCGGAAAGAAAAAGAAATGTCCGAGTTGAATGACACGATTTTCTAGGAGGCATCCGAATTGCGTGCCATCACATACACAGGTATAAACAAATTTAATGTTATGCAGCGTTTCCCTTTCAATTTTTTTACACTTAAGACTGACAGCTACAGCTTCACGAAGAAGCTAAGATTAGTAGGCCCATGATTTAAAAAAGCTACATAATATATTTTGCTTCGTTGAATTTTGAGTAGACACTGATTAATTAATTTATTAATTTGACTTCTTATTTCTTTATTCATTTATTTACTTAATATTTATTAGCTTACGATGTATAAATGTATTATTTTTTATTTTCTTTCAAATATTATTTTATATTATTTTATTGTATTTTTTACATCTTATTTCTATTTCTTCTTGGTATTATTAATTATTTTATGAAAAGTCAGGAGTGGTTTGTAGATGGTACTTCAACTTTTTAAATTAGTAATTAATTAATTTCTTAGATGCATGGAAATAATTCATAACTCGTAAATAAGTGAATAAAAAATAGATTAAATAAATAAAAAAAGTGAAAGCGTGATAATATTGTAATTGTATTCTTCACATTGTAGTTGTAATCCCCTGGTAGAGAGGCAGAGAAGGCCTGACGGCCTTATTTCTACCAGGTTAAATGAATAAATAGGCTACTAAATACTAAATTATATAAAATTAATTAATGCGTAGGTACATACGCAAACAAATGGATAAAATAAATTGAAAAATAATCATACCCTCCAGATATGGAGGGTAGCTGTGAATATATTGAATAAGCAGTCGCGGACAGCCGAAGAGGGGTGGTCCTCCAGCTTGGGAGTTGGGCGATGGGCTAACAACCCATCACCGTAAAAACATCTTGTTACGAATCCTTCAAATAAGCATCGGAATGGGACTGATTCTCTGGTATGATTATGTCTCGTTACGAGAATATTGTACGAAATGGAAATATAAAAATTGGAAATTTATCTTTTGAAGAGGTGGAGAAGTTCAAATATCTTGAAGCAACCGTAGCAAATATAAATGATACTCGGGAGGAAATTAAACACAGAATAAATTGGAAAATGCCTGTTATTATTCGGTTGAGAAGCTTTTATCATCCAGTCTGCTGTCAGAAAATCTGAAAGTTGGAATTTATAAAATAGTTATATTACCGGTTTTTCTTTATGGTTGTGAAACTTGGACTCTCACTTAGAGAGAGGAACATAGTTTAAGGGTGTTTGAGAATAAGGTTATAGGAAAATATTTGGGGCTAAGAGGGATGAAGTTACAGGAGAATGGAGAAAGTTATACAACACAGAACTGCACGCATTGTATTCTTCACCTGACATAATTAGGAACATTAAATCCAGACGTTTGAAATAGACAGGGCATGTAGCACGCATGGGCGAATCCAGAAATGCATATAGAGTGTTAGTTGGGAGGCCGGAGGGAAAAAGACCTTTAGGGAGGCCGAGACGTAGATGGGAAGATAATATTAAAATGGATTTGAGGGAGGTGGGATATGACGATAGAGAATGGATTAATCTTGTTCAGGATAGGGACCAATGGCGGGCTTATGTGAGGGCGGCAATGAACCTCTGGGTTCCTTAAAAGCCAGTAAGTAATCATAAATACACAAACACTACGCATATAAATTGAACAAATAAATAGAACCCTAAAAAATTGACAGGTTGTTTCCAGAGAGAATGACTAAATGGTAATGCTTGCCTGGGAATACTCGCCCCCCACTAGCGTTGCAGAGTGGACTTCCTCGTTCATCTCTCCGAGCTCCTTCTCCAGCTTAGAAATCTGTGTATGTACGTCTTTCAACAGTGCCGTAAAGAAGTTTCTCATGTCTTCCACTTGTTCCTCACACATGTTGATTTTGTCTTCCAGCTGTCTGACGAGGCCTCTAGGAGATCCGCCCTCTAGTTCCTCTTCTTCACCTCCTAACAACTCTGCCTTGTCTTTCAGCATCGCAGTAAATGTTTCCATCTGAACATACAGTTAATAGCATGCATGTAACAAAAATAAGTCAAGGCTCGATAAGTTCACACAGTCATGAAGAATTAGTCCTATGGAGACGACCGAATGATACTTGTTCGTTAAATGTTACGCATTTCGCAGCAATTCAGTCCATTTATCATGTTACGAATGACACTGAATTGAATTTTTTAATTGCATTTGAGGGACGGGGGCACTTCGACCAAGCACTGCGACATTATTAGATCTATTGTGTTGACCCTCAAGCTAGACGCATTCCCAACCCACACCGACTGACCACATTGTACGCTGCGTACCCATGTTTCGAGCAGGCAACCCTACACGTATCCTAGGCAGACCCCCTTGCTCCCAGATTCCTAGCAGACAACCCCACACGTCCCAAGCCCAGCTCCCCTGCTAATGACATTGCTTTTATAGTTAATTTCCTTTCCCACATCCTGGAATTCAACATGGAACTCTCATCCGGAATAACAGACACCATGAAATACGAGATCTTATTGCTAAAAATAGTCCTTCCTTCTACGAGGTTAATCAAGAAATCCACTGCCTTGTAAAAGATGGAAGTTCTCGGCGAGTTGATATCATTGTCATTGATAGAGGAAATGACAGAGCAATTATCATTGATCCCACCGTGCACTTTGAAACTGCAGTTGAACAACCCACAGCAGTACATGAAGAAAAGAAGACCACCTATGAGACTACAATTGAATACTTTAGAAATTATCATCATATACAAGGACAGATTGAAATATTTGGATTATTGTTCGGAGCAAGGGGAACAATTCCAAAATTCTCAGTAGAATATTTTAAGTCTTTTGGAATTCCTTTAACAATTTTGAAAATTATCACTATAGACGTAATGAAATATTCCGTTCAGATTTTACGTAATCACCTGTACACACAAATTTCTTTATATTCTCTCTGATTACTAATAATTATTGAAAAAAACGTACTTTCCCAAGGGTAGCTTCTATTTGAAAATAATAATCATAACACAAATGTTTATTTTTATTTGTTTAGTATGCTGTGTCTTTTGGCAACCCTTATTGAAGGCCAGCTACCCTTGTGGGATTTATATATCAAAGGACATAGATAAAGGACATAATATTATGCACCCAAATAAAATGATGGACTTTGGTTTTCTGTGTTGTATACGGGAGGCATTCTATAGTTCCAAAAGTAAGACTTCGTTAAGTAGAGTAAAATGTATAGATTTCTGTTATTTTTCTGTATACAAAAATAAGCAGTTAATAGTGACATAAATGTTAGAGTATAATTATTAAAACCTTGCTTCAGAGGTTTTAATAAATGATCTTATAACAGGAATAATGGGGTCCTCGGGCTAACTGACTTCATGGATTTGGAAAATTTTCCAAGTAAAAGTAGAAATAGTTCTGTATTTAACGATTATTTATTTGTTTATTTATCCATTCATCAATTTATTGATTTTAGCGAAACGTTTCTCCGTCGATACTGATCTCACCGTTTCATTTGACAGTTTTTATACGTAACAAAAAAAAATCACGAAGAAAACATCAGATTTATTTTAGAGTAACTCGCCGTTATATGTTTTGATGAACTACGTATGTTCTTCCCCGAGTATGGGTGAGGGTTTACATACGGAGTACGGGATGTCCCAAAAAGTACAAAATTTGAAAAGCTTACTGCATGGAAACTATAAGAGCTGTGTTAATGATTTGTTTACAGTTGGTTAGAGGACAGATGTCGCTTCTTAACAATATGTAAACCGGTTGGACCAGATGCGCGGCGAAAATGGTCGTCTTGTCGCGAAGCAGCTGTATGAATAGGGCCGATTGCGTCAGTGTGGGGGACACGGAAGCGAGCCGACTCCTTTATATAGCTTGAAGATACGCTATAAGTGGATTATCTGCGAGTGAAATTGCAAGAGTTACGGGACCCTGTTTATGAAAGTAGTAGTGAAAATTTCAAACATGCCCAAGAAATTAGGAGCAAAATACTATCGCGACCGGCGAAATGCACTAGTAGGGTGGCCGAAGCTACAAAGGTTCAGAAGAGACTACTTACTATGCCGAAAGTCGAATGAGAACGAGAGTGTAGGACCCGGTTGAAGGCGCGCGTGAGTGAAAATTCGCTTCAGTGTGTAGAGGAAACAGAGTTAAGGCTCATTCACAATGAAAATTAAACATAACGTAAGCGTTAACTTAAGAATATAAACGTTACGGTAAAATCAAGAAATCATACCATCATTCATGATGGGAACATAAACATAACAGCAAACATACTTGGTAACCATGGAAACATAACAACGACGCCATTTCCTCATATTCTGTCGTATAGTTCAGCGCTCCACGATTGTGTTCTGTTTGCAAATAACGTAAGCATAAGCATGGAAGTTTGGAGTTCGCAAACTTTCATGTTAACGTCTTACGGTAATGTTTATGTCAATGCTTATGTGAATCATTGTGAATGATCCCATTTGGTAGCCTGGTCGCAAACTTCTGTGTTTATGTTACGGTTATGTTTAATTTTCATTGTGAATGGGCCTTTACTGTAAATATAGATAGTTTGACGAGAAGTGATATTCAGATGTTTCTGTTACATAGGTTAATCCATACCTAGCTGATGAGGGATACCATAATATGTCTATCATACTCATAGGCAATTTCAACTTGGACTTGACGGTTAATAAGGACTCGCATGGCCGAGTGCACCAATCTCGGTTAAAATGCGTAGTTAATACCAATGGTTAATTAATAAGAATATAAACTGATGCACTATTAACTTCGCTTGGGTACGAAACCGCTGTTAGTTGCCGCATGTTTATTTCGTCATTATTCCTCTTCGGAGCAATTCATCATACTATTCAGGAGGCAGTGACTAGTAGATTTTTCGAAGCGGTATTACAGTTTGTTAATTAAGTATGGAATATTGCTAATAACTCTTTTCATTTTATGAAAAAAAAAAATACCAAAAACAAAAGTTGTTGGAGATATCTAACTATAACTTATGGCTGTGGTCTCACAAAAGTATTGATTCATGTACAGGGTGTGGCAAAAAATTGAGATATTAGATTATTTTCACATACGTATAGAAAATACCTTTGCCACGTAGTGTGACTAAACATGTTACCTGGTTAGTGCCTAATGTTACATTACCTTGGTTTTTAAATCTTGAACTTCTTGCAAGCCGTCCAAGAAATCCTGGCAGGGTATTCGTTCTGTGAAAAAATAATTAAATAAATAAAACTACGTGTTAGTAAAGTTCATTTGCCTTGGTCATTTGGTCATTTGTTACATAAGTATTACAGAGATATTATATTGACCTGCGATTGAAGTTACTTGTTTTATCTGTGATTCAATGTTGTCCACCTCGTAGCGTATTTGCTCTAATTCCTTCCTCAATGTAGTAAGAACCTGATCTGTTGTCATGTTATCGTAATTGATAGGAGCACCACCAGCTTGTTTGGTACCAGAGCTCGGTTCTGTTGTGTCACTGGATCTGTGAAAGCAGATCCTTGATTAACACGACTTTTTTTGCTTGATTATTTAACGACGATGTATCAACTACGAGCTTATTTAGCGTCGATAGGATTGGTGATAGCGAGATGGTATTTGACGAGATGAGACCGAGGATTCGCCATAGATTACCTGATATTTGCCTTACGGTTGGAGAAAACCTCGGAAAACCCAACCCAACCCAAGAGGGGATCGAACCCGCGCCCGAGCGCAACTTCAGATCGGCAGACAAGTGATCTTAGCCGATTGAGCTACGCCGATAAATATCAGAAGTTCCAAAAAACGAAAATAGCCATAGTTCAGCCAGGTGAGAAATTCTCCCCAAAGCAACAGATTTTCGTTCTCGGCAGATCTTTTGTGTCAGGTTTCTCTTCTGTTTAATTCCAGAATTGCTCCATAATTACTGCATTATTATATAGGGTGCGGCAGTGGGGTATGACTGTTTTTATAGCCCTGTTGTGGGACACTCAGGACGAATTAAAAGAAAACACATATGCTGGAAGTAATCTAGTACAATGCAATTTATTAATGTCTGATTACTTTTTAAAAACTACATTTCGTAAGTAGCTTCCACGGCAACGAATACATTCCTGTAATCTGCTATGAACGTTCTGCATAACTCGCCCCAACAAGACTGGTTGATGGCATTAATTTCGTTCCTTATGTTTTGTTTCAGCTCGTTGATTGTGCGAGGCCTGTTGCGATACACCCTCTTTTGAGATAACCCCATAGGAAGTAAACAGCTGCAGTCAGGTCAGGAGATCTTGGCGGCCAGGCAATGTCTCCAAATCATGAAATTATTCGTTCTTGGAAACATGTTTCGCAGACAGTTCATTGAACCATGAGCACTGTGCGTTGATTACATCCTATGGGGTTATCTCAAAAGTAGGGTGTATCGCAACAATCCTCGCACCATCATCCAGTTGAAACAAAACATAAGGAACGAAATTAGTGCCATCGAACCTGTTTTGTTGGGCGAGTTATGCAGAACTTTCGTAGCAGAATGCAGGAATATATTCGTTGCCGTGGAGGCTACTTACGAAATGTAGTTTTTAAAAAGTAATTGGACATTAATAAATTGCATTGTACTAGATTACCTACTTCCAATATACGTATGTGTTTTCTTTTAATTCGTCATTCGTCCTGAGTGTCCCACACAAGGCTTTAAAAACAGTCATATCCCACTGCCGCACTCTATACCATTGCCTATGAAGTTAGAAGAGGCGTTAAAGGAAGAATTACTATTAATGTTAACAAAATCAGCATTGAAAAAAGTCCTACCATCCATGTATATAATGTAATGCAAGTGTATTATACGTACTGCGTGCTTGAATATACTCCTTTATTTTGTTCCAGTTTTGAAATACGGTTTTCTAAGCTGTCTAAACGTTCGAAAATGCTTGGTGGTTTAGTAGATGGCTTGCTCGCATCGTCTGATGTTTTTCCTGTTGTGTCTGTGCCTTTAGCAAGATCCTCCACCATTGAAGTTAACTGGAGAAATAGGAGAAATATACTTACACGGTGACACGCGAGAACGGGAGATTTTGAATCGATTAGCGCAAAGTCATGCTTGAAGTTGGTAAGACTGTGACACAGCCATACCACAGTACAGTCACGAAGCTTAATACGTAGGGAATATGCATTCATAGATAGTTGCTAACCACTAGGATCGCTACTAACGCCTCATTACAGACAATGCGAAATAATACCGGCACAGTCTATTGTTCCTAGTACCCTCACAACTCAAGCTTCGTGACTGTATACACTAGACTGTGGCCATACTGTTCCAGTCTCCATGAGACAGTGGACGAGAGAGCATTGTGAATTCGCAGTAAAAACAATGAGTGTTGTGTTGTATTTATTTATATTCCATGGTATTCGCTTCACAGTTAGAATATGGAACATGTCAAAAATAATCTTAATTGTACTATGAAGTCTTAATTATAGTGACAGTCGGTTGAAATATATACAGAAGTGTTTTACAATATAGTCTACTAGTACAACACAAAGGTTTAGTATAAAAAATTATGGTTTATTTAACGACGCTCGCAACTGCCGAGGTTATATCGGCGTCGCCGGTGTGCCGGAATTTTGTCCCGCAGGAGTTCTTTTACATGCTAGTAAATCTACTGACATGGGCCTGTCGCTTTTAAGCACACTTAAATGCCATCGAACTCTCAACCTCGAGCACAGAAGGCCGCGCTATACCGACTACGCTACCCAAGCCTTTAGTATCAATATTTAATATAAGACAAAATATTATTCATGAAACGTTGTTGAAAGTCATAAATGCACCTACAGAATAGAAGGCTTGAGAAATTAGGTACTTCTTTAATTTGGTCCTAAATAATCTTATGTTTTTGAGTTTCATTGTTTGTATCTTTAGGGAGGCTATTAAAAATTTTTACTGCCATCCTACTCCTTTTTGATAGTACGATAGACTTGCCAATGGAGTATGAAAGTAATTTTGATCCGTATTTATGCTGTGAACTGTTGAATTAATTACAAAGTTTTCACGATTACATAGAGGGAGCTTATTAATAAAAAAATATATATACTGATAAGACATGAGCATTGTGACGCTGCATGACGAGAATTTCGGTGTCATTTTCAACTTCGGTGTCATGATTAGATATCGGAAGTTAAGGCACTAAAAATGGTATTTTAGGCGCCTAAAAGGCTCTAAAAGCAACAAAATTAGGGCAATAAAAGGCATTGAAATTATATTGAATCACTCATAATTCATAATTCCATAAGACCATAAGTAACTTAACAAAGTGCACTGGAAAAGTAGTTTCTCTGTTCTATGGACTTGTTTCACTTGTACTTATGAATCCACAACTTCACGTCCATAATTTGAGTTACAATAAACAACAAGCAACTTTTCATCATTAACACACAAACTTCTGTCACGCTTATTGAACAAAATTAGTTTATATGCTGAAAAAGATCTCTCAACATATACTGATGTGACTGGAGCATACTGGCTACATAATAATCGTTCCATTAGTAGTGAAAGAAGGAAATTCTGCTACCCACTGACGATATAAAGAAGCTTTGGATGTTTTCAATTTTGGAATTTTTCGTCATACAACAGTACCCTCACAAAGACAATCTTAGACTGACTGCGTACTTCAAGTTCTCAACACAATGTTAGAGTCAGAAGGACAAGGTCGATTCCGGAGTAAGTAAAACAACAATGCTGCATTGCAACAGTGTGTCCCATATTTATGGCTACTATAAGAACTGCAATTTCCTTAGTTTCGAACTCAGAAATAAATTCAATATTGTTGAGTGAGTAGTCATATAAATAAAAAGACAAAAAAGTACATATAAAAGCAAAAAAAGGGCAAAAAAGTACATATTAAAGCAAAAAAGGCGTTAACGGCAAAAAAGGCAAGATCAAACTTCATCAGAATGCTTCATTTCTCATGATTCGTGCACATTTACTAAAAGCACTCGAAAGACATGAGTTGAAAGATTTGAATCAACAGGTTCTACCACGAGCAAGAAGCTTCCAGGACCAAGATGATGTGTTCGAACACCAGAGACAGTCCAAGCAATCAATGCCGCCATCCAGTAGAGGGTAAAACGTTCTACTCTGCGATATGTTGTGTCATTACTTATTAGGTTTGTCTCACCGCATTGTGGCCAGATCTCAAATTCAATTCGTACAAACTTCAGGTCCTCCAGCAATTTCAAGCCGGCGATGCCAAAAGACGAGTAATTTTTGCTGACACATTTGTAGCAAAATGTGAGGAAGATGAAGATTCATCGCTGCATAACGACAGCTTTTTGGAGAACGTCTCATGTCGAAGAACGGCAAAATGGACTAGCCCGTGAAATCGCCTTACATGTGCGATTTTTAAAGGGTCGTGTGCAGAGTGCTGCAGAACAGCGCTTACAACCGGTTTATATTCGACCGGTTGCAGAACAACCGGCCACGTTGGATATTCGTTCGAATATCCGGCCTTGAAGCAGTTGCGCCTGGCTAGAGAGAACCACAGATATAGAGGACAGAATACCAATACAGGAACTCTGATGACATTTTGTAACTACATAAATGGAGTAACTGAAGAGAATTTACTTTTCCTAATTAAAAAAAGGGCTAGCTTGAAATTCTTAGGAAAATATTTGGGGCTAAGAGGGATGAAGTTACAGGAGAATGGAGAAAGTTACACAACGCAGATGCACGCATTGTATTCTTCACCTGGCATAATTAGCAACATTAAATCCAGACGTTTGAGATGGGCAGGGCATGTAGCACCTATGGGCGAATCCAGAAATGCATATAGAGTGTTAGTTAGGAGGCCGGAGGAAAAAAGACCTTTGAGAAGACCGTGACGTATATGGGAGGATAATATTAAAATGGATTTGAGGGAAGTGGGATATGATGATAGAGACTGGACCGATGGCGGGCTTATGTGAGAGCAGCAATGAACCCGCGGGTTCCTTAAAAGCCATAAGTAAGTAAGTTAGCTTGAAATAGGATTATAATTGATGGGACACTTTGATACATTTATCTTCATAACTAATATATAAATCAACTAATGGACACCTGTAACAACAAAGGAAATAAGCGTAATGTATAGATGGAATCTGACGTGTAAACAAATACAAGAATAAAATAAATTACAATTACTTACAAAACAGAAGAGCAAATATGTACACACTTACTATAGTAACGTTCATACTTTAAACTCAAAATACATAGGCTACCTGTGAAAGAGTAGTTGTTAATATAGCCTATGTCTTTTAATTATTTTAAGGGGGTATATTATTATTTCAGTAATAAATCGTTTTTAGGGAGATAAAAAGTTATTAACAAAAATAAAAGCACTCTCAAGTCTAATGATTGTAGTTTCATGATGCGTGCTTCAATCAATGAGGAGAAAGGAGAAATATTATTTGAAAGGTACACGATGATAATTACGTTCTTGCAACGATTCTTGCAACTCTTGGATGGCCCAATATTATCTGTCTTTCATGATCCAGAGCCGTCCAACCGAGTGAGACTCGGACATTCGTTAAACCGAACATTGGACCACTCTGCGAGACAGAAGAGCTTCGCATACTGTCTATAGCGCCAGGCGTTCAGTAGCAATCTGTCTGTCCAATCTTTCGTAACCTATACAGGACTCTAGTGTGTGTGCTAGTCGTCCTCAAACCCTAAAGAACTAGAGGCTAGGATTCGTGACAACATTGCATCGATCAACCGAAATTCTCGTCCTTCAGCTTCACAACAATCATTGCTTTTACTGGGAATGAACAACGCTCTCCCGTCCTCTGCCTCATGGCTACTGAAAATAATGGCATTGCCTAAGTAACAGTATGGCTCTGTCACAGTCTCACCAACTTCAAGTATGACTTTGAGCTAATTGATTAAAAATTTCCTATTCCCGCGCGCCACCGTGTATAATATAATATAATATAATATAATATAATATAATATAATACAATACAATACAGTTTTTTTCTTGTGGCTTAAGTTCATATAAATTCAAGAAGGAATTGTTCCTAAAATGTTACACTAAAGATCGTTGCACACTATAACTTGAGAATGCGATAGGCCTATAAGCTGAACTACACGCCTTTCGATCGCGTACGAGTGCCTTGTTAAGCAAAAATGGAAGAAATTATTAACATAAAATTTTGTGTTTTCCAGTAAAAAGTGCCATAGAAATATTTCCAATGATAAAGTATGTGTACTGAGATAATTGTCTTGCCTCATACACGTGTTTTTGAATAATAATTGTATAACCATTTCCACCACGGAAGAACATCAGTGGAAGACAATATAGATTCTGGCCCAGCTAAAACAAATCGAACGCCAGAGTTGTGTAAAAAGAAGGGATGATTTCAGGGGATGTGTGTGTTAAGCATATTTTCTAATTCATTTTTCGAAAGCTCTATTTTCCATATCCATTTTTCCTAATCTAATTTTCCGAATGTAGGATTCAATATTGTTGAAAGTTATAACAACAGTTCGAATAAACTTCTAGTCATTAAATTTACAGCATAGGATATCTTAGCAACATATATTGTTCTGCAGTATCCACTCATTTTGTATGTAGGCCTACAAGATGACCGCACTTTGGGCAGGATGTTCTTCAAAGATTTATATGTACTTCCATCATTATAAGATTCAGGTAGTCCAAGAACTGAAAGCTTGTGATTTTGAATAACAGAGTTACTTTTGTTGAACAGTTTTTGGCAAAAGATTGAAGCGCACTTTCATCTGAAGGACTGCGTGAATAAACAGAACTTAAAATTGATCGTGTTGTGTGCTGTGTCTACGAAAGGAATCATTGGACTTTATTTTTAAAGGATAACAATGATCACGCCGTTACTTGTGAATTCATGTTAACATGGTTCAGACTTCTTTGGCCAATGAACTTGAGAGTCAAATGAGTCAAGTTTATTCTATCAGAATGGAGTGACGGCTCGTATTACAAGAATATCGATCGTCACTGTATGGTAATTGTTTGGAAATCACATCATTTCCAGGAATTGCGGTATTTTTTTGGCCAGCGAGATCCCCAGGTCTTTCTGCTTGTGAGTTCTTTTTATGGGGATTTCTGAAAAGCAGAATGTTTGCACGTCGTCCTCACTACATTAATTAACGAAAGCTTAATATTCGTGAAGAGATGTTGTAAAGGCTCAATGAGGAACTTGTTTTCGCGGATGTAGAAATGCGTACGCAGAGAAGATGGCCAGCTACAATATGTAATTTTCAAGAAATGGCTTTGCCGTTAGGTAAATGATAAATGATGTAGTTATATCATTTCAACAGCCATAGTCTTACGAAAGTTCGATGTACTTAAAGTAGCATTACACAGTTATTAGAATCTCTCGTTACTGCGCGCCATTTTATTGATGTAGGGGAGAGTCGGGTAGTATCGGACATCGAGTAATATCGGACAGTGCATTTCTTTCATCTACCACCATATGGTAGTACCTGAATGACATGGTTACGTTTCTCTATGCGACATCACAGAAGCGTGACCATGTCAATCAGGTACTATCATCGTGTGGTAGATGAAAGAAACTCACTGTCCGATATTACCCGATGTCCGATACTACCCGACTCTCCCCTAAATTGAATTTTTTTAATAACCGACTGCGTGTCTTGTTATTTTAGTGTTCTTTAGTTGTCACTCGCTTGACATGTACAAAAAATTTATTTGTTTTTAATAATTTATTGTGTAGATACAATGCTGTAGTTGAGGAAAAATTTTAGGGGGTACTGTTGAAATCTCCTTGGTCAGACTAGACTCTGTATGGACTCGTACTGCACTTCTTGTCCAAGGTTACTTCTTAATCATGCAGTTTCCTCTGCAGACCTCCTTCCAGATTGCAGTCACAATTACATATAAGGCAAGAAATTAAACGCTGGCATTGGTGGCCCAACACTTCTTAGGAACATAAACCTAACAACTCTTTTACTAGAAGAGTATTCTTTTTCTTAGTTCATTACAGTAATGCTCATTCATATTCTTTAGTTGAAATTGGAATAGAATCTAGCCTCTAATATGTAACTGGACTCAAGATTCATGAACGCACGAAAAGTAACAATATTTCCCTCCTCTAGCAAACATTATGTCTAAGCGAATTTTAAAATTAGTGAATCAGTGCAGCAGAATTATTGAGGGGCCACATCACAAAATTAGTGTTATGCGAAGGCATCTATGCAATTTTTTAAATTAGCGAATCAGTGTAGCAGATTTCTTGAAGCGCTATGCCATGAAATTAGTGTTAATTACTTAGGTATATAAATACGACGGCGGTATGCAAACTTGAAATTAAATAATCACAACTACTCCCGAAGTGCCAGACCATGTTTTTCGATAAAACAACGAATGGACAAGCGTTTAAGAAAAGAATATGAGATATCAGCCGCTAGTTTTATGCCATATACTATATCAAAATCAAAATGTTTTTCAAATAGCTAACATCCTGCATTTAAAAGTCTATTAAAGATTATTTAAACATAATTAATTTATATTTTCTGTCTATTTTATTTTTCGGTACGGTAACAGCGAGTTTTTATTTTAGATGGGCCGGTACGCCGTACCAACTACAGCACTGTATAGATACCTTATTAATACACTCTTGTTCTGCAGCATCCTTCCGCTTAGTATGTGTATGAAATTACATTAATTGTTTTAATCATTGACTATGCTATACTTTTTAACGCAGATACTCTTCTCCAACATTTATATGCTAAATAAGTTAATAATAATTTTACTAATTTTTTAAATTAATATACCTTGTTGACGCAATCCTCCGCAGCATCCATGCGTTTGGTGATATTCATGATCTGCCACATGTCGTTTACTGGGGTGGTCTGTGAGCTGGACCTTGTGCGGTTAATGAGCTCCTCGTTACTTGGAATGGACTGCATGTCCTGCACTTGCTTCTCCAGATGACTCATCTTCAACAACAAAACTTAGTGCAGAGTTATGCTTGCCTTATTTAAACAATTACTTAAAAATAAATTTACAATTATTTAGACTGTTTCATTCAGAAAATGTCATCCCTTCAGCCAATTATTATTCTTTCAGACTGTGTAATTTATTAGAACAATCATTCTTTGGTTAGTCAGTCTGTTTGTTTGTTGTCCATTTTATTAGTTGTAAAGTTTTACGGTTGTAGCATAGGATTTTCACATTGATAACCCGGGTTCGAATCCCGGTTGGTTCAAGTGAAATTTGTGAACAAAGACTGTGCATGGGGATAGATTTTTGCGTTATACTCTCGTTCCCCTACCGGCATGCATCCCACTGTTGCTTCAACAACAATTCAACGTCAATAATAATAATAATAATAATAATAATAATAATAATGATAATAATAGACGCTAATAATAATAATAATAATAATAATAATCATCATCATAATCATACATATCTTTAAGAAGAGGGAAAAAGACTGCAGTAATTTCGAGAAATATCACTTTTGTTGACGTAGAAAATGTTGTCCAATATTCTTTTGAGAAGATTAACTCTATAATAATAATAATAATAATAATAATAATGATTTATTTTAGCTGGCAGAGTTAAGGCCGTAAGGCCTTCTCTTCCACACAACCAGCAAAAAGTGTATATACATATGCATGAACTTACAAAGAATTCAACGATTTGATTTAGATGAGAGTTACATGTATACAAGAGTTATTTACGAATTAAACAACAAAATACTATGAACTATTAATTAAACACTGAAATAAACTGGGTAGCAGAATTAAACTAAAATACATAGAATGTTAATATATTTCAAATTATATTAGATAATAGAAAGAGATTATTATGAGACAATTTTGAAAATGCAGCACAATCAGGATGATGTCTAAAGAAAAAAAGCAACAGTGTAGTCAGTAATATTTTAAATCAGTATGATTGGAGTGAAATGCTAATAAGGTTATCTATACATACGTAGATGAAATTATTGGGAATCATAAATGTGGTTTTAGGCGTAATAGATAGACTATTGATTAGATTTTTTTTTTGTATTCAACAGATACTGGAGAATAAATTAGAGTATAAGGGCACAGTACATCAGTTATTTATAAATTTAAAAAAGGCATAGCTCCTATGACTCGATTAAGAGAGAAGTTGTATATAATATTCTTATTGAATTTGGTATTCCCACGAAGCTAGTTCGAATCCCGGTCGGGGCAAGTTACCTGGTTGAGGTTTTTTCCAGGGTTTTCCCTCAACCCAATACGAGCAAATGCTGGGTAACTTTCGGTGTTGGACCCCGGACTCATTTCACCGGCATTATCACCTTCATTTCATTCAGACGCTAAATAACCTAGATGTTGATACAGCGTCGTAAAATAACCCAATAAAATAAAAAAATAAATAAAATGTATCTCGGTGAAACGTAAACAGAGTCTGTATAGACCAGTTTCTGTCTGTCGATTTTCCAATTCACTGCGGGCTAAAGCAAGGAGATGTACTATTACCTTTACTTTTTAACTTCGCTCTAGAATATGCCGTTAGGGAAGTCTAGGATAACAGAGAGGGTTTGGATTTGAACGGGTTACATCAGCTGCTTCTTTTTATGTGAATGACGTGAATATGTTAGGAGAAAATCCACAAACAATTAAGGAAAACACGGGAATTTTACTTGAAGCAAGTAATGAGATAGTAAATACCGAAAAAAGCAAAGTACATGATTATGTCTCGTGACCAGAACATAGTACGAAATATAAATATAAAAATTGAAAATATATACATTAAAGAGGTGGAAAAATTAAAATACCTTGAAGCAACAGTAACAAATATAAATGACACTCGAGATGAAATTAAACGCAAAATAAATATAGGAAATGCCTGCTATTATTCGGTCGAGAAGTTTTTGTCATCTAGTCTGCTTTAAAAAAAACTGAAAGTTAGAATTTATAAAACAGTTATATTACCAGTTATTCTGTATAGTTGGGAAACTTGGATTCTCACTTTGAGAGTGGAGGGTGTTCGAGCTAAGGGTGTTAGGAAAATATTTGGGGCTAAGAAGGATGAAGTTACAGGAGAATGGAGAAACTTACACAATGCAGAACTTTACGCATTGTATTCTTCATCTTACATAATAAGACGTTTGAAATGGGCAGAGCATGTAGCACATATGGGTGACTCCAGAAAAAAAAACCTTTGGGGAGGCCGAGACGTAGATGGGGGGATAATATTAAATTGGATCTGAGGAAGATGGGTTTTGATGGTAGGGACTGATTAATTAATCTTGCTCAGGATAGAGACAGATGACGGGCTTATGTGAGGGTGGCAATGAACCTCCGGATTCTCTAAAAGTCACTTGAAGCGGTGAGATCAATAACCATTCAAGTCCACTTTTGGCCATTAATTTTTTGCAAATTTGAAATTAAATTTAGGATATTCCCACAAGTGTTACGACTTTAAAAGTTGGTGTACTACTTTGTCTTGATCTCTAAAACAACCAGAAATATAATAATAATAATAATAATAATAATAATAATAATAATAATAATAATAATAATAATGATAATAATAATCCGTGGCGCTACAGCCCTTGAAGGGCCTAGACCGACCAGCCGGCTGCTGGCCTCACGCCCACATGCCGAAACAGAGGTGGACGAACATCCAACCAGAATGGAGGTATCGTGTGGTTAGCACGATGATCCCCCCAGCCGTTATAGCTGGTATTCGCAACCGGATTTCGCTACCTATCGTAGCTCCCCAAGTGCATCACGATGCTGGGTGGGCACCGGTCCCATACACTGGCCGAAATTTCATGAGAAAATTTCTTCCCCCATGAGGACTCGAACCAGCGCGCATTCCGTAACGCGGGTCCTAGGCGGGATGCCTTAGACCGCGACGCCACGGCGCGGGACACCAGAAATATTACGTGCAAAAAATTATAATTTATTAGGTAAGAAATAAAAAAAAAGTTTTTTGCATTTTTCTCGAAACTTGTGTAAATGGACTTGAATGGTTATTGATCTCATCGCTTCAATTGTAAGTAATAATAAGCGTAATATCATCTACGGTGCTATGTAGTTCGCCCCTTTTGGTTCACGGAGTGCAACGGTTTAATTATATTAAGATTATGAATTTGTATCTTAACTGCAATAGAATCTATTTTTCGTTATATCAAGCGCCAAATATGAAATATGAAGTTCCAATGTCTTTATAATTAGTTGAAAATAATCAGCTCAAAGCGGTGGAAAAAATAACTACAGCTTCGGCGCGTCATTCATAGCTGGGGACGGTTTCGACGAATAACTCAACTTATGTACCTGTCATTGGAAGGAAGTAAATAAATACATAACACTTAGGAATCATAATAAGATAAAATATTATTCCAGTACAAATGTTTTAAGTGCGTTATTGCAGAATCAAGGACAATTTTGAAAGAGAGAGAGAGAGAGAGAGAGAGAGAGAGAGAGAGAGAGAGACTAATTCGATTTTTCCTATTTCTGATATACTGTTAATGGACTTAATAAATGTGGATTGCATATTATTTTAGACCGTAGTCTAAAATTAATTAAAATAGTAAAGATCAATTTCTTTCGTAATTAAAAATTATTGCCATAAGAAACATTTGCATGTCGTTGCTTGGGCACTATGTAGCTTCTCTTGTCTAAAAAGGTTCCCTTTGTAATCATTTTACTTATCGCATCATTACAGCACTGTTTTTCTTCCGTTTGTATTGCAACCAGCAACATGTGGTACCGGTACTGTCAATTTACGAGACATGTCAACAACATCATAAATACGAGAAAAAATCGTCTAACAGATATTTTATTTACTATCAGTTTTGTCATCTAAATAAATAATATTAATATTACATCTACGAAAATAAATAATTTGAAGATAAACCTTATCTCAGTCCAACAAATTCTGCCATTGTTAGGTTCGGTCAGTCGGTCATTCATCAGCTGGTCGGACAGACTGTGAATAGATGAATGAGTAAATATGCCTACCTTTTTGTTCACTTTCTCTATATCTTCCTGGGAAACCTCTATCTTGGGTTTTTCCTTATCCACTTGTCTATCTATCACTTTTCCTTGCTTGTCTTTGTCACCGGCTTGTTCAACGAGTATTACACTTCCTGCAGGCTCAATTTCTCCACTTTCTTCCTGTTTCTGTTCTGTTTTTGCCTCTTGAACTGCCTCACTTGTTGGTTTTTCCTTATGTTTCTTTTCAGGTTTCTTCGTATCTTTGGACGATATTTTTGTTATATTTCCTTCACTGTCTTCGATGTTAAGTATGTACTCTGATAGCTTTAGTGTTGGTGAAGATGGAGCACTTTTCATAACTGTCTGTAAATTAGAGAATTGAATTAGAGAAACTATAGACTATTGCGTGAGTACAGTTTCAAAAATTAATCCAGTTATAAGAGGGTCAGTCCAAAAATAATGCCAACATTTCTTTATTTATTTTTTATTCTACACCTTTGCAATTCATGGAGGTCATTAGATACATCCTTCCCGCTTGAATTCAAATTTAGTTTAAGTCGTTCCTGTGAGTGGCGCCATGATAGCACTCCTTCTCCTCCGTGGATCAGTGCTGTCACTTAATCATCCCTCAATTTAACCCACTTTAACTTTGTCACAATCCTCTCCAGCTGGCCTTTTGGTCCAGGGAAAATACTCGCCTTGATTTACACGGACCTTCCATGTACTTTGGTACGGAAAAATAGTCGTCTTTAGTGACTGTAAAGTGCAGTAGCGGCCCGCGGTTACAAAGGTTGGCAGTTCTGCATGAAAAATAGTGTATTTAGCAAACGCATGCTGTTTATTGCATCTAAATCGGATAACGCGTGTAATTACAGCCCCTTCTCAAAGTTGACTGTGCATCCGGAATTGTATTCCAACCGTCCGTGCGCTACACTCTCCCACCTGGTACAACTAGTCACGTAGTGGAGATGTGCCCCATAAGCTTTTCTAGTTTTTTAAAGTCAAATTAACTAAATCCTTCACTCCGGTGTTTGTCAATGTATTTTCTCCTCTAAACAGAATACACGGGTGGGGGAGAAAGCGTTTTCATGAGCGCAGCAAAAAACCAATCGTTTCCATTACACATTTAGGTATTAAAATGACTAGTAGGCTACATGATTTCCTCGACTTTTTCCAGAAATTTCAATATTTAAATTTTGTGTAGGACGTAAATTTCTTAAGTTAACATGCAATTTCTTTTTTAATTTCGAAAAGGGTTGGTCGATTAGGTTTTCATTTCATTCATTTTTAATCTATACTAATAATAAATCTGTAGCCGAAATTTTTCTGGTAATTTTCGATTTTCCAAAAATAATTGGTCCTAACATATATAATTGACCACCCTGAAACCGAAAATCGCTTTTTTGAAATTTTTGTTTGTATGTCTGTCTGTCTGTCTGTCTGTATGTTTGTTACCTTTTCACGCGATAATGGCTGAACGGATTTCGATGAAAATTGGAATATAAATTAAGTTCGTTGTAACTTAGATTTTAGGCTATATGGTATTCAAAATACATTATTTAAAAGGGGGGTTATAAGGGGGCCTGAATTAAATAAATCGAAATATCTCGCTTATTATTGATTTTTGTGAAAAATGTTACATAACAAAAGTTTCTTTAAAAATAATTTACGATAAGTTTTATTCCTTGGAAAATTTTGATAGGACTAATATTTAATGAGATAAATGAGTTTTAAAATTAAAATAACTGCTATCTAAGGCCGTGTAATGAATTAAAAAACAAATGACTTCGTCTATAAGGGGCCTTGGACAGCAACAATCGAAAGCTATGAAAGATAGCCTACAGATAATGTTTCTGTGTTTGTATGAAGTAATATCGGAAGCTAAATTAACCTATTTGTATAATTAATTATTAATTCACCATTGGAAAGTGTAGTTTCTCTAGATGGACATAATGCTATAATGTTATTACAGTAACTTCTGAGTGAATCGAGGACAGGTAAGATTAAAATAGCTTCTTATGCACAGAAAACTTGATAAGCTATTCTGTACATTCGTTTCCTGTATTTCCTAAAATAATTTTTATGACCAAATGAGTGGTGTCTGGATCAAAATGATCGCATTTTAATTATGCAAATACAATTTAAATTAAGGAACATAATAAACGATTTATCCTTATATCAAACACGAATGTTCCCTGGATCAAATGTCCTAATTTAATTATGTAATTACTTTATATTTATTTCTAACGGGTGCAGCGGAGCGCACGGGTACGGCTAGTATAAAATATTTCCTTAGACATACTGACTAATCACATCACATCACCGACAGTACTATAATACTCTGGAACTGTAATGATATACAGTAGTCCAGAAGCCTACGTGTTCTAACGCAAGTCATAAAGAGAGGAGGGTGTTGACGGTTCTTTTGTATATTCGGAGAGAGCTGCTTCGGTTGCAGCTCTAATGCAGTCTTATGGGACGGTGAAGAAAACGAGTTTTCTGCTGCCGACTACCCTACGTTGAGCTTCAGGAACTGCCGATCACAGATCCGAAAAGTACACTACAGCTAAAATTCTCGAGCAGTTCAAGGCTCCTACAGACAGTAAAATCTCGAATCGAAGGAGAATGAATTGGAAAAATAAATGAAACAATGAACTAGATTACATAAAAGCACGTTTTATATTTTTAATTTTTTTCAGGTCCATTTAAATGGCGGTTCTGCAGCTCTGCAGTTCTTATTGTAGAGCCGCCCCTGGTAAAGTGTAAACTGTATGGAAAGATATTGAGCAGTGCCTGCTTCTTATTGGATATGCTACCAAACGTTTTTTGTTTCGCGAGTCGCAGCGTTCAAAAAATCAAAGAATAACGGACTTTCTTTGTTCTTAACAAAATAGGAAATTTGATAAGAGAGGAAAATTTTGACTTGCGATTTTGCGCGAAATTCTCTCAGTAAGGAAGGAATTCATTTATATATCGTAATTTTAGGACGTGTGTCTTTCAGCTTTATTTTCATGCCGGAAGGTGCTACGGTAACTTATGCTAATTACACCTAAACCTGAGATACTCTATAACTGAGAATATCTATTTCAACAGGAGTGCTCTAGTTCCTTCCTATAAGATATTTTGAAATAAAATACACCATTTTATTTACCTTAATTCTGTCGTAATCTGATCCACGAAATTCTACTTGCGTCTTATCCAAGTTCATCTGTCGAATCATGACTTGAAGTAGTGTATGTAACACATTAAAGTTGACAGCACCAAGCTGTAAGAGTGATTAAAATATTATTTATAAGGAAACATGTGGAAGTATATAATTAAAATTACATTTTAAATAGTCTAACCAACAGGAACGGTTTTTATTGAGTGAGAAAGAAGTCTGAAATTAAGTTTTTGTCTTCCCTAGTTAAAAAAATCTTTAGTATGTTGTCTAAAAAGGGGGGAGAAAAACTGGAATGAATTCTTATACTTACTGTTTATGGTAGGCTACTATTCATATTTTGTTTGTTACAAAATAAGTACAGGTGAAAAGCTATGAAGTTTGAACAAGACATGCTAAAAATACTTTTCCTGGAACCGTCATTAGTGAACAAATACAGGGTTGTTTTCGATTTCAGATAACGAATTTGAATGCCATCATGTGCGTCAGGAGTCACACGACAGCTGAACTGTGGTGCGAGGTGACAGACCAGTAGTGAGTTATCTCATAGTCAGAGTGCACGGCGACTCACAGAAGAAATGCCCAAGAAAATCGAACCTTTTTGGGAGGGGTATATAACAGCTCTCTCCAATGCCAAGTACGGTTAACTGAAAATAAAAGAAACTTGCAATGAACGAGGTTTCGTTATTTTCAAGAAAGGCATCTTCTGTGTACTTAATAAGATTGGTAAAGCACGAATGGAATTAATTTGTATCATCTTGTGGGGTGCGGCGACTTGTGACGGGGGTGGATTTGCTTGCTTTTTCCACTCTGGAATTAAACCCATCTGAGCTTTTCCAGTCCTATTAGGTACACACAAGATGCCTTTCTTGGAAATAACGAAACCACGTTTTTTGCAGGCTCCTATGATTTTCACGTACAGTACAGTACAGTAAGTACAGTTGTACTTGGCATCGGAAAGGGTTGTTATGTACTCCTCCCGAAAAGGCTCGATTTTCTTGGGCATTGCTACTGTGATACACCGTGCACTCTGATTATGAAATCACTCACTACTGGTCTGTCACCTCTCGCCGCAATTCAGCTATCGGTATGATTCCTGACATCATTCAAATTCGTTATCAGAGATCGGAAACAATCCTGTAGAGATAAGATATTTAGCCCTAAACTTTTAAAATATAGTCATAGGTAATCGCTCTTTTAATGCAAAATATCATGCTGTTTGGGCTTAAATGTTTTTTGCATTACTAGAGATAAATTTTTTTTCCCGAAGGAAGCCTTGGTAAAGATTCCTTATGTCCTTACAAATCTATAGTACCATAGGCCTACTTGATCAGAATTGAAGTAGTGAGCCTGGACTGTAATGATGAACGTAGAAAACCACTAGACCACTATAATTTTATTCTGATGGTATAATTTATTTTCTAATATGTAGAATACACAAATAAGAATTAAATAATTGTTTTCTTAATTGTAGAATAGAAAGAATAAAATAAAACATTATGGAACTTGGAATAATTTTGTTAAGGCTATGCCAAGTTACTCAAATTGAAAATTGGAAGAAAAAAAAAATAATAATAATAAATAAATAATAATTGGTACTTATATCTACTGATTGAATATGCATTTGATTTTCTACATAAACATTTTTTTCCGAAGGCTTTACAGCCCATTGGGCCTTGACCTATTTCCTAAGAAGTTCTGGAAGCTGAATATTAGACATCCAAATGATGGAACTCTCGGTATGGGAGGTCAACACGACAGCTGGCCTCCATTTATGACAACACAGAACACATTAATAACTGACACACATCCATGCCTGGCCGGGACTCAAACCCACTGTCATAGCCTTTCCACAACATAAAAGCTGCATTCCTTAACCAAAGCTGCTGTCACGAATGACACATTAACATTATATCATTTAATTAGTGATTTAAGGCTGCACTAACTAAATGCAATTAACTATAGATAGAATTTGAGACTCTGGAAAGCTTAACTGAACTTTCGTTGGTATTTACACAGAATTGAAATAAAGAAGAATTACTCATCATTTGTTTGTACTAAATAACTTTTTTACTCCATGTTGTAAATTTAATGTAGTATTATACTTCCGAAGAAAGCCTTCAAAATGTCCTACTGAAATAAGATGCTTTCCATCTCTCGTGAACAAAGAAAATTGAATTAGACTTTAAATATTTCTTTCGTAACATGTTTAAAATTTTGTGCAACTTTATGACATTATAATAAAAAGAATATAATGTGACTGGAGATTACCTCTGGAGAGCCCAGAGCTAGGTCAGCTAAATGCGACAGAGTGATGATAATACTTGATTCTTTCTCCATCTTTGTATTTTTGTTAAATTAATGGCATACTACACAGGATCCATTAAGACAAAGATCTTCTGCATTAGTACTCTATTTACATAAGTATTTGTCTTAGTCTGTTTACAAAGAACTATTTCTTGTGGTGTTCTTCTAAAATTACTTGTTTCTATGACAATGAGGAACATTTTCTGAAATAATGAACTTTTAATAATAATCAAGTTACAATGTTTGCAATCTATGTTCATTCATACATAGTAAGTTAGAACCTTTGCTAAAATATAATGACACCTCATCTTTTAAAATGTGTCTTACATATTTAAAATATACTCGAATTCTGCAATACCAGTATTCTTCTTTCTTATGAGAGAAGAAACAGTGTTCAGTGAAGCATTGTAGATTCTTTAATTCTAAAAATAATGTTTAATTTGAATGAAAAAGATTTAAAAACGAAGACATACTAGATGAACTCTGAAAAGCATATAGATTAGATATCTTGAAGACATCAGACTCATAGTAGAGCCTGTAAATGTGCGGATAAGTCTCTTTCATGCAGAATTATTAAATAAGATGTACGGAATTTAATGCCTAAATACATAATTTGCAGAATAGTGGAGCAAGTTAATTATTTTTTCTTTAATGTGTAGAAATTATCCAAGTTCCGTTCCCTATAGGTCTACAATAAGTTTTAGTGTGAATAACACATGTAACTCTGCAGTAGACATCAGATTATAGTTCATCGATAATAATTGAATATGAGTTGAGACACAGAATCAGAATCACCTATTTTGTTGCATAATTAAGATACAATCTGTGAGCTTGTCTACTGTTCCCATCGGTTCATCCGTATTCGAAAATCATGTCTGCATATTCCGTTCTTGTGTACTCCTTCATTTCACTAGGACTGATCGGCTGGACACTGTAACTTGTACACATACACTGCTGCATATCAGGACCTACCATGTCCATTACACATTACGCCATCTGCATTGCTTTAGTGTAGTCTCCTGTCCCCACCCCTCAGACAGCGCACTGAATGGAATACCGTAAATAGACAACGTAAACAACGTCAGATGAATACAGTATGTGTAAGATGTACAGATAAATACACATAAATAAGGTGTACAGAGGAATAAAATTATTTCATTTCCACACAACTGTTTTTGCTTGTAACTTTCGACTCAGTCATTTCCGGACCAGGGTTCCTCATCTCAAATTGGTATATGTGCCCTTCCCCATCATCCCTGAAAGTTTGTAACATTAGCCCGGAAACACTCTGTATAGGCATAGGCCTATGGTTTTATTTCTCATAGGAGATTTGTTTTTCCATTTTCAATGCTATCAGCTAATTACATACACTATTTTAATTGTTGATGGGATCAATGTCCCAACTCTCTAATAAAATCATATGAATATAGTACAAGACCTTTCGAAGTCTTTTCAAGGTCTCTCCTCTTCTGGCATCTGTTTTTCAGTCATATGCACGGCAATAGGGATCATCTGTAGTCCAGTTAGCTAGCAGGTTCTCTCCATAGTTGTGGGGATGTAGAGTAGATTTCTCCCAAGCAGTTAGGTTCTCGTTGCCTACTTATTGCTCCGTTTTAGTTAGCTTAATATTTCCTCCTAGTAGCCTCTGTAGGCTATGTACTAAAAAATTTCAATTAAAAGTTTTAATTAAAGCAACAGAAATTTACAAAAAAAAAAAACATAATTTTGTGACACAATACTAAGGATGGTTTGATATTAGAAATCTGGTAAATGATGAATTTGTGGTAGAATAATTATTTTAAGAATTATGCAACATAAATGTTTATTGCCCCCTAACAAACTGTACAGAATAAGGTTATTAGAGCAACTTGGTAGTGTCTCAACAGTAACAGACCATATACGGTACACAAATAATTCTCATTTATACATAACTTAAGTACATAATAAAATATGTGTGGTGCATTTTATAGAATACACACATAGTTGTTTTATTAACATATGCATCAACTTCATCTGCTAAATATTATTACATATAAAATCTCACATTAAAACCTTTACAATACTTTTCTTTTTATATCTCTATGCAATAATTACATCTCTTAAATTCAGATTTAGTTTTTTTTTTTTTTTTGTAAATTGATATCATAATATTAATAATAATTTAATTGATGAAAATGGACAGCTCCGAAGTATAAAGTATTCAGTTGTGCTGGAATATAGGTGTGCATAGGACGTGAGATGATTTTTATTTAGGTTACACTACTTGGCATTTTTGGATATACCATCAAGCTACGGTTAGGATGACACAATTTTGTAGGTTTCTTCATTTACGACAACATTCTTATCTGTTTAGCAAAAATAAATTCATGAAGAGAATTGTCATGTAAGTGCAGCTATTCTACTGAACTATAGTCATGGAATTATTTTACTTCAGTAAAGTGTTAATGTTATAACTACTGAGGTAATTGAATTTGAAGCATTATATGCATTCCATAAACTATGTAACATGTAAGAGGGGCCATTAGCCAAGTGGTTGAAACACTGGTTTTCTATGTCGGAGAGAATTGCAGTTTGTTCAAGTTGTAAACTGGACAAAGAAGTTTTGAGAGAAGGGAACAGATTTTAACACAGGACATCCACTTCTCTTGTCCAGCTTCTTCATTTCTTCATGTTACTGTCGCCACTACATGATACATTTCTTTGCCTTGAAGGACACACTAATATATCAAGTAAATAAATAGTAAGGATTTCATATCTGACCAGTTACTTCAACTTATAAAAACTGTGAGAGGAAGATAAATAAAAATAAATGACATACAGAAAAAATTTGATTACCTGTATTTAAAACTCTTTGGAAGGGTTTCACGATTGGGTAAGATAAGAAGTGAAATATCTAGAAAACAACTGGACAATAATAGATATTTTGCAGGAAATAAATAAAAAATTAAGATGGCATGGCCACGTCATGAGAAGGCAGTACAGTAATATTATTAAGTAGGGAGAATGGGGAAATCAATTAATATTAGCATGAGAAGAAAGAAAGTTAGAAAAACAGAAATTTAAATATGGACCGAGAATAATGGAGAGAGTAACATCTTTATGTTAAAAATTATGAATATATACACTCAAGTTTCTAAAATAAATAAAAGAGAATTATTGGCTCAAATTATTAAGAAGATAATGTGATGGGAGAAGGTAAAATTTAACACAATTAGTTTTCTGAATGCCTACTCCTCTCCCCCCCCCCCCCCTAAAATCTGTGTTATTCAGTGTGATTAGTTGTAGGCCAGACTTCTTCATGGAAGTGTTTAGTTTTGCTAATAAGTCAGTGTTTCAGTTTATTTTCACTTTGTTTTTTACTCCTAAATTATGTTACAGACTTGACTTTGAGGATCAGTCAGTCTCTTTATTATAGCCATTGCACACATTTATATAGCACACACTGACTGTGTTGAATTGACAATTTTCATAGGTACAGTACTCATTTCAGTCCATCTATGTATGTTGTAGTTCCCACTGATAGCAGAACTGTAACATTTAAAGCAATGTTATTACAATGTTGTGAATCATTATTTAAAAAAAGATAAATATTTTTAAAATGTCCTACAGTAGAAGCAATGTTACCTTATACTTCATAAATTCATACTTTTATCAGGATCATGTCATATATCCTCCACATATATATTGTTCAGAAACCATTGTTACTAATAAAACCCGGATTTACATGCAACGTTTTTGTTTATTCATAGGCTACTGGTATTCCAAAACGTATACAAATAATGTTCTGTAAAAGTTGTACCATGTTCAACCATTTTATATGAGTGCATAATTGTATGAGTATATTTTGGTAAATATTTTATGTGCATATTTTCTTTACCCTATAAACTAATGGGCACTCTACTTGTATTAACCCTTTTTAATAACCAAATTTGTTCTGTGCTGTGGCATCATGGTCTAATGCAAGTCTTCATCAGAGAAGAGGTATTCTTATGAAATTTCGATCAATGTATGAGACCAGTGTCCACCCTGCATTGTGATGAATTTGGGGAGCTACAATAGGTAGCGAAATCTGGTTCTGAAAGCTAGCTATAACAGCTTCGTGCTAATCACATGTTACCTGTACTAGTTGGATAATCATTCACCTCTCCTGAGGCATGTAGATGTGAGGCCAGCAGTCGACTGGTAGTCTTTGACCCTCTATGTACTATAGTGAACAAGATTATTATTATTATTATTATTATTATTATTATTATTATTATTATTATTATTATTATTATTTACTACCAAAGTGACATTTGTTTTATGGGCACCGGAAAAAAAATTGTAATCATTTTTGTAAAAGCAGAGTTACCGGTAACCCATGTTATCCCTATTACAACCCATGGAGGCCCACAGGATAGCAGTAGCTTAAGGCTTTCATCTCTGCAGACTATCAGTATTAATATCAGTTCTACGTGCTTGCTGTCTTTACTTGTTTTCTAGGATCCTAGCCTTCAGCCGGAATGTATAGGCCAATAATTAGAAAAATCCATGATCCCCTCGGGAATCGACCCACCACATTCTGCTTTATAGCATAGAGCAATAAGCACTACCCTACCACATCTTCATAGTCATTTTTAATACTCGAGCTAGAGTTTCCATGTGTCACATATTGTACGGGATGTCTCATATTTAAGGCATGAAAACTTGCACTATATGAGACACCAAAAATCTTGTATTTACGGATATCGTATTATAGATAGCGAACAGTTTTTCTTTTTCTTTTATTCTTTATCCCTACTTTTTGTACAAATATCGTAGCAAACAGTCACACTTTTATTAATAACAAAGTCTTTGGAAATGTGACAACAAGCAAATAAATTTAAACCTCTTCCTTTCTCCTGTTTCAGTTAAAAGTAGTATTTCCAACCAATAGCTGTGCTTGATTATTATTGGTACAGAAATTGTTGATTGTGTGTAGTGTATGTGAAGATGCAACAGGTGTTTGAAATAAAAATGAGTGATTCTTTTCTGCATCAAAGAAAGAGGACGTGTATGCATTTAGAGAAATAGAACATTTATCTAATAATTTATATGAACACAACTTTTGCAATTAATCTACACAATCTGAATCCCAAATACCTTTATTATGGCTTCTAAATTTGAATAAAAAAAAAATTAACTGATTGTTAGTAAGCCTAATATGCTAATAACTTCAAGGGTGTATGACTAATATATTTTTTTCCTCGTATCATGCTTTAACATGCTAGTACCTATACACTCTGAGATGGTGCTCAAAGATTCTTCTCTTTTCCTAGAAGTACAGTACGATTATTTAGTCCTGACAGTCGCCGGAGATGTGCGCCTGGGTCAGGCGAGTCCATTTAGTTACACCAAGGGGTGTTTGGGTTAGTCACTCGCTTGCCTTTGGAATCTCTATTCTGGAGCTCTTCCCACTACTACTATTACTTCCCCGCTTTCGCGTCGCTGAGCTGTCAGGACTAAATAATTGGTTTGTACCATACTGGTGCCTATTTCATATTTTCTTCGAGTTAATTGTTGCAATTGTCCCTTATTTTCATTCTGAAAACTAGATCTTTAAGCAAATTTCAAAGCCTATTCACATTAGTTTCTGTAATACAGTACCGGTATATGGATAGAACATTTTGAACTTGTATTTAAACCACTGTCATTACGTTGTGTTATGAGAACATAATCGATAATATGGTATGTAATGTAACCTCAATTCATTGTACACCTATAAGACTGAAAAGAATTGGATTTCCCATGTTATGATAATTTTGTGGCAACTGACACTATAGGTATTGTTCCAAATTTAGGTATAGAATATTATTAAATGATTACAGTACTCGAAACTTGATCGCCATTCCTTTTTTGCGAACCATGATGCCCTTAGAAAAGTCTCTGTTGAAAAAGTTTCGTCAAGGAAGTCAGATAGTAACTCCTATTAGTCTATTTAGGTCTACTGCAACAGCAGAGAATAAAATAATTTTTTTCGCATGACTACAATTATATTAATTTTAATATTAATATATTAGAGATTTGTAGTACCAATATCTTTTTAGTACCGGTAATTCTTTTGCACTTTTGTATGGACGATAATTTTATAGATAAAAAATTCTCTCTATCCTTATTTTAAAAATATTGTTCTTCTTTTTCATTCTACTAGTCTGGCTCGTCTACTGCTACGGAGTAGTGGTTAGCATTCCTGACCATGAAATGAGCAGGCTTAGGTTCAAATCCTAGTTGGGACAAGTTACCTGGTTGAGGTTTTTTTCCGGGGTTTTCCTTTAACCCATTAAAAGCAAATGCTGGGCAACCTTCGATGTTGGATCCGGACTCATTTCGCTGGCATCATTACCTTCATCTCATTCAGACGCTAGATAACCATAGCAGTTGAAAAAGTGTCGTAAAATAACCAATTAAAAAGAACTAGCCTGGCTCTAGCCCAGTCTGTAGCTTAAACAGCACATTTCCGGAAAATAGCATTGAATATGTGGTAGATAAAGTGACTGTGGGTCAGGTTGTCTTTGTGTACATCGACTTCGCCCTACCATTTTCTTTCTAGTGATGTTTCACTCCATTATATCATTGCATCAACTATGAACAGTCTCTTAAAGAATACATTGAAAGTGTGGTTTATCAAAGGGCAAGTTATCAAATATTGTACCAGTTTTTAATATTTATGGTACTGGTAGCTAAACAAATGTTGAGTGAACCTGTTGGAATTTCATAATGTTCACTTGGTTTCATGAAGCCAATCCCCTAAGTGTCGATATCAAACACTGTCTAATACTGCACATACATAAAATAAGCCGTGTTATTTCATCACATGTATTACACTTCCTGAAATAATTATACCTGTCAGTGTATCAGTGTATAATACTTTCTTTCGGTAGTCAAATTATTTTGTGTCACTAGTAAATTGCATTTTTTTAGTGAAACGAAGTTCGTTTAGAACGAATCAACTTCAGTCTGGCAGTTTTGTTGTTTAACTAAGTGAATATGTTATATAAATTAAAATGTATGCAATTTTCATTTATTTGACCGAAAATATAACCAAGTAATAAATCCATTTCTTGTAGACCAGTGAAATAGGTATATCTCATTGATCTATGATAAAGTTTGATCTCCAACATTGATTTATTAGTTCATACGAACGATCACAGATGTTGGAATGAGTAAAAGTTTATTGCTGATAGTGGTGACATCGGCTGTGTTACATGTGTCAATGTGCAAGGACTCTCATTACATTCCCTGTACTAAGTGTAATAGTAAACATGTGATGCCCATAATGCGATTCAAAATTTGCCATATTTCAACAGTTCTGATCCCATAACCCAATTTAAAAACACAAATATTTAGAATTAAATGTTGTAAATAACAGTATATTGTAATTCAAATGAAGATTTTCAATAATATGAAGAAATAAACTGAAGTGTTGAAAAAATGATACGTTAAATAATTTTTATCAGGAAATGCTACATTCACATATAACTATATAAATGCATATAATATATTGTAGATTTTACGTCTCCAATCATGAATTTAAGCACTTGAATATTTTGGGAATTAATGTTGAAATAAAGTGTTAATAAAACAGCATAAATGAAGAAACCGAGTAGCTTGGATATTACTATTTGTATGCCACAGTGTGAGCTCACACCTTAATCAAGATGATTGTAAACATAGCTCTTGTCGTTACTCATTAGCAATTCAGTCAATGTTCTCCATAGCACGATCAAGGAGAAATTAATGTTTCAGCTCTGATATTCTTTGATTATTATCCTATATATGAATGGGCTTTCATCACAGAAATTTCATTTGCAATCACAGCACTAACAATCTTAATTAAGGTAAATATGTTAATATTAGGAACCACTGTGATACCTGTACATAGGTATTATTAATTTGATTTGATTTTTAAATAATGCTAATCATTAAAAATTAAGCGTTGTTTTATTTGTGATTACGGAATTGTTGTGTAATTTATATGCAATTTAGAGTTATTAACATGATTATAATTCAATACTTGGAGAAAATGCTGTGTTTGCTCACTACAGTAACTCCTCTATAAACTTATACTTAAATTGAATAATACAACTAAAATCTGTGACTCAAAAGACAGTCATTTAACAACTAAGACTGAAGAAATATGTAATGTGGTAAAATTAATAACCACTTTCATAAAGAAAATTGTTTTGCATAGGTTTCCAGCACTTTGTGGAGTACAATGGAAGACAAAGTCAATCGTAATAAATGTACTGTTACAACAGATGCATACACAAATAATATATAATCAGTGGAACATTATTTGGTAAGCAAAAATGCGAGAGAAATTTTAAGATTGAATTGACTGAAAATGTGAGACTTCAAAATATGATAGATTTTTATAAGATGAAAATGTAATTCCTGCTATTAGCAAGAGGTCAGTTTTGCAAAATTTAGGCACACCAGGGACCATGATTGCTTTGCAGGTCATTAATGTAGGACTTAGATCAGAAATTTCAATGTCTAGAAACTGTTTTTTATATTATATGGAACTAAAATAAATGAATGCAGAATTTATCAGTACTTATGAAGCTCTAGCTACCAGTAAGGATATCTTAAAAAAGAATTGAGATATAAAACGAAATATTACTGAAGAAAACATACAAGAGCATTAGATAATAACTGAATTGCCAAAAATTAATTTTATTAAAATTATTATTTTCCCAAGAAATTTTATTTTAATCATTTGTAAATTTTAAACATCTTTAAAACTCTGTTTTACTGACAAAACATTTAAGTTACCTATGTATATCAAAATAATCGCGATTGAAGTTATCTTGCTCCTGTTGTTCACAACTCTAAAAGCTGAACTAAAAATTGTACTAAACGCTGATATCACTTCGCTAGGATCTGATAAAAAGGTGTAACATTCAGTTATAAATATAATAGGGATTTTAAGTTTCTTAGAGGCTTAGTTGAAACATTTCATAAACTATAGGAAATTCTTGCAGATTCTCTGAATCTATATTTTATTTTCAGTTACATATCTATAAGATGTATCAACAACAAAAATAATCATCATAATTAGTTGTAACGTTTTCTATGATTTCAAACTCATACATTTATGTATCTGTTTAATATACTAATATATTTTCGTAACATATTTCCAGATATCTGTGTACGATTAACATCAAATCTAAAATCATAATTACTCCTTGATCACAATTTTTATGTAGATAATAAAAACTTCCAGTCATTTTTCCTTTAAACATATGTTAACAATTCCATATAGATAAAAATGCAGTGTTCCTTCTCTGTTATATGCATTAGTCTGGTGAACAAGTACACTAAATACAAATTCATGCCTGTACAACATCGTCTTATAGTTACACCATATAAAATACTTGAAATTTATCTTTTATTCACTCTCACGCTCTGTATCTGTCTCTCTCTCTCTCTCACTCACGTCTACATTTTTGCTTTGTGGCAGTTAAAATACATTCAAAATATGCAAAGGAACTAAAATAATGATGCAAAGCTAAAAAAATATATCACACTCACACAAGGAACTGCATATAACAAAACTCATTATGGCTCCTGTTTCAGTTCTTTCACACTCACATGATGAATTCTAGAGATCAATTTATACATCATGTATCATATTAGAAACCATTCATTCCTTCCATAAATGAGCAAATTCATAATCTTCATTGTATTTTTAAGGGCGTACACAACATTCAGATGAGAGATAAAATCTCTCGTACAATGAATTTATTTCATAATTGCGTGGAATGGGATCACAGAATTGGAGGAATGATTTTCACTTTGGTATAATTGAGTCTGTAATAGATGTAAAGTGATGGTTTAAAATGGAAATTTGAAGTTTTAAGAGCAGTATTACGATGGATCTTTTCTGCTTTTTAAAAGTTGGAAGTGACTCACCATAGAAGTAACAATAAATATTACATTTCTTTATCAGATAAATTTTCATTATGTTTTTAGTTATCAGTTTGATCTCCTGTCATATTCTTTTAATGACAAGTTCATTACAATTAACTTACGCTCTTCTTTGTTATATATATCATTACTTTCATTACATAGCTATATATTTTTTTTATTTTAGATCATACACGTATCATTATGATACAGATAAAAACAAACTAGCTGGCTAACTAAATTGAGGGTTTACGTACTATTAAATTTAGTGAAAATACACAATATTGATAACTCAATATACTATTTTGCACGTGAACTGAGTTTCAGACTCAGAAATTATTGGAAATTATTTTGTCTTTACAGCTATATTAATAAATACTAATAACAAATAAGTTACTAATTTAGAGTACGAATTCAGGCTTGGGTGGAGGCGATACTTTTCATCTCACGATAACTTCAGAAAGTTCCCAGATTCCTCTACCCAACCTCCTACAAAATTGAGTACTAGGACTCCCAAGAATAGAGAGTGGCCTGTGCGTGGTGTAAACCACATAATCTCCTCCCAGTGGCGAAGTTCAGACAGCAGGGCATTTCTACCTCCATGGCTCTGTATACTTCACTGGCATGTACACGAACCCTTTGGCTTCTACCATTATAATCCGAAATAAATTTTTAATTCTTCAAAACAAAGTCAAAAGTTCACTGTGTGTCCGCATAATATTTTCAGACGAAAGTGCTTCAGATTGAAGTGCAAAACAGAGAGGAGTGAGGATTATTTTAGTAGCATTTACTTTTAAATTTTGAAAAATGTTAATATGAAAAGAGCATGATTGTTTCTGTTGACGGGGAAAAGGGGAGTATGATTCGTTACTGATATGTTCGTGAGACACATTATATTAAAGTTCTCTTTTCTGACGATGATTAGGCCTATTCTCAATAATACCGTGTAAGTGCATGAGGAGTTTTGGAATAAATCAAACTTTAACTAAAATATTATCTCTCTATATTTCAGTGCTGATTTTGTTTCTGACAAAGATTCAACTCGTTGCTAGTAATCTTGAAGAATAAAATCGAAGCTTTCTATCGAAGCGTTAGTAGTTGTCTCATATTATTTTAACTGTCCTGACATGATCGGAGGCTTTAATTAAAAAAACTCAAAACGATTACATATGCTTCAGAATATCTTCACCTTTGACCTCGAGTCCAAAACAACTTAATCACAGAATATGTTAAGACTACAGCTTTTACAGGTGTTCAGTCCTCTATGGGGGATAGCATCTAAGTATTCTATCGACCCTAGACTATTAGGTCCGATGTGTGAAGTTAATTTAAATACATCAATATTTCCATAGTTAAGAATATTGTTAACTAGCAAGGACTTATTTACGTTTGGTGTTGAGATGGCAGATGCAATGTGACTTTATGAAAACATCATCTTGATACATATTTCTATATGATATGATATCCCATTCCATAATAGAGCAGAGATGTAAAATTTGAGGCTCTTGTGGCAAAAAGCCCATTTTATGTAGTTATGTCCTTACAATTAAGTTTTAAATCTCTTTTGAGCTCTATACACTAAAGGACACCGTAATTTGAGAAGCATTAATAAATAGTTTTATAAAGAACTAACTAGGCTCGAGTTGCGCCAAATATTTTGAGATGTTTTGGCTTAATATCAGAATAAAAAAGCACTCTTTTCTCTTACAATCAGCCTTTATTCGTGCAGAACAGTGCTGTCCAACATTTTTTTAATTCTTCAGTTTATACACAATTGGAACCGTCAAGTCAAGCAAGAGCCAAAAGTGAAACAAACTAAAAACAAACCAGGACAAAATATTTTCTGTGTATTTTCCATCAGATGTAAAATATGTATGTTAAATCGATTCGATGACTTTTGTAAACTTGCAGTATGAATCTCAGTTATACAATCTGGCATGGTATATACATGCAACATATTTTTTTTTTCGCGAAAAAATGGTCGTAACATTTGTTATTTATGGACTGAATAAGTATATAATTTGAGATACATCAAGTGAACAGTCAATTAGCTTTCTTTTGGCCCAAATATGCAGCATGAGATATAAGAGCTGGAGTTATTTTAGACTTTTAAGCAGTGCTGTAGTTGGACCAGAATGCAGTTCCAGTAAAAATAATATTAGGTTTTCACAGTTCCAGTATAAATAATATAGGAAAAGACTGATGAAGTAATTATGGGCACTTGTGACGTAGCCGAGTTCCAGCAATTTTTTTTTTTTTTTCAACTACAGCACTGATTTTAAGGTGGTGAAATATTAGAAAATGCACCATTATTTAATGGCTAGCATCAGCTGTCCATTCTGGATATATAATTGTCAAATTTGTGGTGAATGAGGATGGAGCTGGGGCAAGTTTTTTTGAAGCACTCCTGTTTCCTCCTTCACTACGTTATTTCTTCATAATTCAAAATTGCCTTTATCAGCAAACGTATCTCCTTCCTTGTAGAGATTAACTCCATGGGATTACTATGCTGAACGTTCCTCACAGCAGTATCCAGAAGAAATCTTGAAACTGGCTCTGATGCCTGAAGTGCTGTACCGTAATCGATGTTGGCATCATACAAGTAAACGAGACGTTGAAACAAATGTGTTGGCAATGGAGGGGATGTTGTGAAGGGAAATACCTTTTTTTTTTTTTTTTTTTCGCTTTTGACTCTTCTTTATGACTTTAATAGTTAACTACCTTAATAATCAAAGGAGAATTTCCACCAATATAGACGCAAGACCGTTGATCTTTCTTTTCAGTTTTTGGTAATATGAGTCACCATTAAGATTTGATTTTATGTTTGTTTCACTCGCCTTCATTCCAAGTTTCTTTTCATATATTTATAAAGCGTCATTCTGAAATCTTAGTGTTCAGGTTAATTCTACAGGCCATATGTTGAACACCACTACTCTAACTATCATCCTTGGTGTCAAAATACCTTGTCAGTTTTCTAGGAATATAGAAAACGGTTCCAGTAAACACCATTGAAACCATAATATTTGAATCCCAATGCGTTTGTAAAATTACAAACTGGAAGTTCAAATGTTGCTAATGAAGCATATGCATGATATTTCGTGATAATCTATCACCTGGATATTCCCTGCTATGTACCTATAAGGGAATATCTGTGATGTATCCTACCTCTTCTGTCTTTAATAATAATGCCAATTTACAAGGATCGTTTCCTTGTTATTGGTAGCTGCCATATTTGAAGTGACTAGAGTTGTACCTCGGAGTACACAAGCGAAGTCTAATATATCAAAAGACTCTAGATGTGACTATGTAAATTTTTACCCAGCTTTTGGATTATTTCCAGCCATACCTTAAGCATTTGCATTACAATTTAACCTATGCCTGTATCATTTAATCACTTTTTTAAGCTGTATCGATCAGAGTAAAGTATCATTTGTGTTGTAGCTTTTCAATAAAGTTAGAAGTTGTAAAGAAATTTTTCGTTCCAAACATATAAACTGATATGATGATGATGATGATGATGATAAACCTGACCAGTGTTATAAATATATTTTTTCTGTGACGATTTTCTTTCACTTGAGAATAATAATAATAATAATAATAATAATAATAATAATAATAATAATAATAATAATAATTTTTATCTGTCTGCAGTGCAGTCTGGCTTGTTTCTTATCTTATCTTGGCTTGTTTCAAGCGACAAGTACTTGACAACTAATTCCTTAGTTCTTCTAAACCAATCTTGACTTAATTCAAGATTGAACTCTTTGCAGAAATTAATAATTTTTTTTTTTGTAATCATGCCTCTAGCATCCACTAATAACCCAATAATTTCAATAGTTTGTAACTTATACATATGTAAATAATAAGGAACAGTTGGACCATAAATTTGATTCTTCTCATTGTTGACATCTTCTGGTTGAGTTGTATTCAATTTGAAGCAGATAGTATTATCTATTATATAGCCTGTTGTGTTGTTAAAGGCTAATATATCAGTATTATTATTATTATTATTATTATTATTATTATTATTATTATTACTGTATTTTCGCCCAAAAGAATTGTAACCAATCGGTAGCTGTTCAGTTGTTTTCTTCCTTCTGTAATTCTTACAAGCCTTGAAAGAACTTCAAACTTAAATCTATATCTGGACTCTTTGTAGCCGTACCACAATTGATGAGAGAGATGAGAGAGTTTATTTACGTGGGATCATCACAGAAATCCATTTTCACTGAAGACAATACATTGGCAACAGAACAACTTTCATGCTTTCGACAGAATTCGAACCCGTGACCTTGGCTTCTACTCAATGATAAAACGGCTCATCTTAGAAGATACGAACACCGAAGCCAACATGTAATTTTATTCATTCCAAAATATCATTTCATATTATGTTCAGAAGAAAAAGTTAATGTTTGTACATAACTTTTGAAAGGAACATCTAACCAAGCACAAATTGGTAACCGTAACACAATAAAATGATTTAACCATCACTAAGGATACACTTAAAATTTCGGATTGAAAGAAAAACATCTTTGTTTCAAGAATTAAATATTGTGATGTAGAAGTCAAAATGAGACTTATATGATGATTCTTGTCGATGCTTTGGCATTTCAGCTATTAAGTTCGCAATTGTTTCTAATCCAAATAGATGAGTTATGGAGGACCAAGTGATTGTTTAGCTAGATCACTGAACTTGAACCTCCTGGCTTAAATCTGTAGGAATACCTAATATTGCTAGTGTGTGCTAAAAAGAATTCAGATAGCACAAGACTCAGCAAAATAGCAGTGATAAAAAACGATTTGAGAATTATTTCTTAACTTCACACTTTCATATATAATTTAGATAGTTTTTGCTTATTTTTGTTTCAAATGAATTAATTGAATGGGATCACTATCATTAAATAGAGACAATGAAGATGATTCTGGCTTGAGAGTTTAGAGATGACAGGATACTTAACCTTTGTTATGAACAGTGTATTACAGTATTTACTACTGTAATCGGTTAGGAAGTAGTTATTTACGATACAAGTGTTAAAAATATACGTACTGGTAATAGTTTTTAACAAGTGTGCCGTGCATTGTTTCTTAGACTGCTGTTTGTCAGTGCTGGTATAGAGATAATTCCCCGAGATCTCCATTGTTGTATTCCCCGTCAGTGTAGTAGTAAAACTTTATCATAGTAAAAGCAGGCGGTGTGTAACACTAAAGTATTAAAGCATTCGACTATAGATCGAGAGGTCCCAGTTCAAACCCAAGTGCTACCTAATTTTTAATAATTACATTTAAATCTTAATTCTTTCATATAGTCATTATTAAAATAGTTGCTGAAGTAATTTATTTCATTTGTGTACGTTTCTTAACCAAAGATAGTTATTTTTAAAAGTAGGTCTAACATTATTTGAATTACTTTATTGATCAATTGCAATTTCTGCACGTGTTATCTGGTGGAAAAAAAATTGACAAGTGTAAACAGTTGAAAGTCAATGTTAAAACACTTTTTGCACTGGTGTTAATAGATCTACTTTTAAAAATGGCTGTCTAAAAATATTTCAGCTTGTATTGTTTCTTTACATAAATAAATAATACTGTAATTATCTGTAGAAGAATTACAGAATATTTTTGTCTTCTATATAGCTGAGCTCAAAATATATTACACTTATTAATTGAAACACGCCATATGATGTAAACGGATACTTGTAAAATTATTGTGAAGTCTATTTGAATAAATCTTTTGCATATTAAGCTTCACTACCAATGCGATAAAAATACATTACTACATATTCCACTATGATACTTAACTCTGAACTCGTTTCAGCTTGACAGATAATTGCACTATAGAATTAATTTATGCTTGAGGTAAAAAGCCATATTTTATATACACATTAGTCTTGTTTTATAAACTCAATGCTGCCATCTTGCCAAACATATTTTCTTAACACTATATAGTTTTTTCTTGAAGACGCATACAAATCACATTATTTTCCTCAAATTAATCTTCTTTAACTCCATCTGTTATTAAAGTATCACTCTTTCCGTTCACTTTTATATAGGTGGGTATGTGCGTTAGATAAGATAGGATTTTCATTCCATTGTATGTGTTCAGTTTTTATAGCACTGTACTTCATCTGTTTATATTATATAAAAATCCATTAGTTTTGTAAGATTGTTTCTATATCACAATCAGTCGTATCTGCACGTGACAGTTTCATTAACAGTAACACACTCAGTAATGGAAATGTTTATCAATGCATGGGAAAATAAATTTATTAGCTAAGTTTCTTCTACGTTCATGCCAAGTTTCAACTTCTTTCTCTTGTGCTCTAATAAAATTAAAGCAATTCTTTAATAAAGTATTGCTGCTTGAGTATTTTTTAAATTTATTGGCACATAAGGAAAGAAAACTTTGCTTTCATTTTACTTGAAATGATGAGTGTACATTATTCTTTAAATAATCTAAGAAGGAACAAAAGTGACATAAATGACATCTAGTTTCAAAAGCAATAAAGTATACAATTTTTTGAAAAGATGTACAAGTTTTTTGGAGCTTATTATTTTTCTATTCATTTCATTGTTTTATAAACTTAAAGCCGAATTTGTAGCTTTTCAAATTCTTAAAAAAATTTAAGTTCAAAACTGTCGTAACTAGTCGTCACAATTAAATATACGGTGTATATATTTTTTACTCTGTGATCGATTTTTTTTTTGTGCAAAAACCCTAACGTAACATGTGTGAGAGAAGCTCTTGTTTGATAATTGATTATGAATCGAGATGGCTTGTCCAATACATCTCCATACATCCTTAATTCTCTGTGACTGACACACTGTCACCCATTTTTCCTGTCTCTCTCAATATGCTCTCAGCTTAAGTAACAATCCATCTTAGGTGAATGGCTAAAACATCACTTTCACACAGAGTCTAAGTGAAAATTATTGTGAGTAAAGACATTGCTGAGGCTGGCTTTTTAGGTTTTCTTCTCTTATATTTCCATGTGACCATCATCATTCTATACAGAATTGTCTGGTTTTGCTCGTTAGTACTGTAATGTGTCCACTGAAAAATAGTAGAGGTTTTGTATATTGGTGGCTTTATTATAGTCAATTTTGTGTAGTACACAATTCTAGCATTCATCTTTTAATAATGCGATAGAGATAAAATTAATATTTGTTCTATAAAGGAATGAAAAATCAGTATACCAAAAATATTATATAAAAGGACGAGTGTAATGTGGACCCACTACCTCGAGTGGACTCTGGATAGTTTCTGACCAAATAAGCGATCTATGCTTCTCAGCATTGGCGACACCTATGAGCCAGTTGTAGAATTGGAGCGAATAACGACAAGTTACGGACCCAGCCACTGTGGGAATGTTACAGAAGAACTGAAACCACCAATGAAAAGAGAATATGACATACAAGTTTACAGAATGCAGTAATATTTTACAAATGAATAAAAGGTGGTCGAGAATGATTCATCAAAATATGAAGAATGACCATCTGTTAACAATAGAGTTCAAGTGTTAAGCGTGCTAAAAAAATATAGCAATTGTTTTATTCTGAATGAAAATAGGATATGATTATCTAGATGGGAATATTTAACGTATTTTGCAAATAAATAGATGAATTGCTATATCAGAGTCAACGCAAAATACAAAGGTCTGAGTAGCAACAATATAGCTGAATTAAATTGAGATGGTAGAAGGAAAATTATGTAAATAAGTTTATTCTCAGCCGTACTGAACAGCCAACCAATCAATTGAAGGGGTGAGAATGATATAGTCCTAAGCCATACACACAAAAATTTACAGGAGAACGTATTAAAGGTTTAGAGTTCAATGCTACTAGGTGGGTATCATAATTTCTACAGTGTATACTTACGTCATTTGTTGAGTAATTTTTATAATATTTACTGTTAGCATCCTCATATGTGTGAGAAATAACTCGCACAAAAAATCGTTTTTATTAAAAGTGTGGCTTTGGACTATCTCATTCTCACCCCTTAAAATTGAAAACTTTCTAGATACTGAAGGTAGTGAAATTATTCATATCATAATGTAACTCGGTGAAATGGATGTTACTAGCTTAGTTTCAGAGAATGGTGATTTTTGGCTTTAAATATGAATACCTCCTCTAAAAATGTCAGTCACAGAGAATATTATTCTAAAATAGTTAACTTTGATTGAAGTTGAAACTATTTATTGTTCATATATGAACTTACTTCCCATGATTGCTACTTTCCTGTTTTCCACCACTGATTTTATCGAAGCTTTGAGTCTGTTCGCTCACTCACTGTGCTGCTCAGTTGTGGCTGAGCCGAGTTTTAGCTAGAGGTACGCAGTATGCCGGGAACTCTGCTCCAGGGCAGCCAGCACGTCCTGCTTCTGCCTCACGTATAGTCGTCCCTTCTTCCATGGGTTCTGCAGCTGAAGTGGCTTGAAGTCGTCTCTCAGGCAGCGTTCTCTAGCACCTATCACAGCTACCAGACAGAAGTTCTTGAGCTTGTCACTAGGGTAGATAGGTCCGTCCTTGCCCTTGAGCACTACTGCCATGTTGAGCTGCTTCACCACCAGGTCCACCACCTCGCGAGCTGTTGTCCAGGGAGTGACGTGCAGCTTAAGGCTCGTGCCACTTGCCAGGCCTGTTTCATAGGCTGCATAAACCTGGAAACATTATCGATTGAGTGAGTGGGTGGGTGATGGGTTCGGATAAGTAGACGAAGATTAAAAATAAAAATAAGGATAAGAAGAAAAGAAAGAGAGGGCAGAAAATATTCAAGAAGAAAAAAAGACTTATGATAGAAGCAAAAAGAAGAAGACATTGAGGAGGAAAAAAGAAAAGAAATAAATTGGCAGTCATAAGAAAATAGGAGTAACAAGAAAATAGAGAAGTGACTTAAAACACACGAAAAAGAGAGGGAAAAGGAGCAAGGATAATAAAGAGGATGAACAAAAAAACTATTGAGAAGAAGAGAGAAAAATGAAATCTTAACATGAAGAGGAGGAGACAGGAAAAGGAAACCAACAAGAAGAATAAGAAAAAGAAGGAAAAATGAAAAGAAATATGAAGAAAACCATAAATAAGAAAGAGATTAAAAACGAAAGAAACAGAGAAGGAAGAAGAAGGAAACACAGGAAGGAAATCAGAAAAGAAGAACGAAGTCAGGAGCAAGGAGCAGGAGATCAGAAACAAGAAGATTATGAACATGAATCAATCAATCAATCTTCTTAATGTATCCAGCTGTTTGCTGACAACATAAAGTCCACTATAGTCCACTGTAGTCTATTCAGTTCTAGTTTTTCACGAGAAATGAGGGGTATTTTGTTCGGTGTTCATTATAGATGCCTGTTGCTAGTAGCCAGAGTTGGGATGTAGTCAATATATACTGCAGGGCTGTATCTTCTGCAACTGGTACTGATGATTTTAATTCACTTCTTTTGTGGTTTATGGATGGACAGTACAGAAGAATGTGTTCCAGATCTTCATCATGAATATTACAGCACAGACAAGTAGGATTATCAGAAATGTGAAATCGGTGTAGGTACAATTGTGTGACAATTTGACCTGTTCTGGCTCTTGTTAGAAATGTTGTTATTTTCTAATGCCAGGCGTCTGACAATAAAGTCATTTGACCTCTTGCACTCCAATATTTTTCAAAGATATTATCATGGTCAGCCACTGAAGCACAGATTTTGAGGTGTTCCGAATCCATTTCTTGGTTTGAGTTGCACAATGGGCAGTTAGGGGACTGATATAATTGATTCTGTACCATTAAAGTAGTCCCTGCCCGGAGAGAAAATGGCAAGTTGTAGCCGATTTAAGTGAACACCATATTTTAACGTTTTGGTGGCTACTTCATTCACACACAACCCCCCGAATGTCTGGAGGACCACACCTGCTGTTGGTCAACAGGTCCATTGGACCTAGCTGGGAGATCTTGTTGATCACCGGCTTTCCCTCCTTAAGCCACTGGAGGACGATTTTAGTGCCATAGGAGGTCAGCACTAGGAACAGAAAAGTAGAAAGAGGAGGAAGTAAAGTGAAATGAACCTCTAGGCCTTGAATGCTCTAATGCCGTCAGGGTCGAAGAAAGTAAGAGTTCAGTCAGAGGACTGGATAGGAAAGGGTAAAGAGGGAATTAGGTATTGAATAGAGGAAAATTATACCAAATTCAATCATTAACTCATCAAGCTGACCAGTGCTAATTGATGAGGAGCCCCTCCCTTTAGTTCAGCTTGTAAAATTATGCTTAATAACAGCTGCACCACGGGAAGGTAGGGATGGGACATTGGGTATTTCTCCAGGTTGGTTCCTTAAAGCCTTGTTTGAACATGTCTGGGCAAGTTTTTGTACATTTCTAGGTCATTTGGTTTCTTTTGTACAGACTGTAAAATTTTTCCTTTGTCAGAAGAGAGCCAATTGTTGATCCATAAGTTTATAAAATGAGACTTTACTGAAACAAAAGCACTGGATAGAGATATCACTTGAAGAGGTCTTTGTTGCAAATATGTTGCCTGTTTTGCAATATTATCGACTTTCTTGTTTCCAGGTATACCACAATGACGAGGTATCCATTGAAATGTTATTTCCTTTTGGAGTTTTTTTTAGTTTACTTAGTTGTTTCTGAATTGGAATAATTCTATGTGCGTATAGGTTTGGTACATATTTAATTATATTAAATATAGCCCCTTTGGAGTCGGTAAGTATGCAAATAGATTTTTCAGAAATTTGAGTAACACACTGAAGAGCAGCATCAATAACTAGCAATTCAGTGTCAAGACTGGAGGAGGATGAACATGGTATGAAATAACTTTCTTGATATTTTGGAATATAATACCCTGCTCCTGATATCCCATTATTAGGATTTAGAGATCCACCTGTATAAATTTGAAGATGATATAAATAAGAAAGAAGATTAAGAACAAAAGAAACCGAGAAGGAAGAAGAAGGAAACACAGGAAGGCAAGCAGAAAAGAAGAACGAAATCAGGAGCAAGGAGGAGATCAGAAACAAGATCAGGAACAAGAACATGAACATGAAAAAGAAGCATGAAATATTGAAAAAAAAGAAGATAACGAGAAGGCTAAAATGAAAAAGGAGAGAAGAATAAGAGAAAGTGGAAAAACAAGAAAGAAGAGAGAAGTACAGGAAAACAAAATTAATGATAAAGAAGAGAGGAGGGATAAATGGAAAGAGAAGCAAAAGATAAAGATATAAGAACGAAAAAGGATGAATATATCATCAGTACCAGTTGCAGAAGACACAGCCCTGCAGTATACTCGTATATTGACTACACCCCAACTCTGGCTACTATAGTCGCGACGCTGTTATTCCCAGCGTGACTCCTTCTCTTTGCTTACGTCTTAGGAAGTCAAGGCTCTATAAAGTCTAGGTAGGTAGTATCGTTCGCCATTTTTGTTTTTTCGTTGCCGAGCTACCAGACGAGGGATCTATTTGCCACACTGTTAAACATTATCATGTCGTAGCTCCTATGATAATAAATCAAACACACTGTAATTCAGCAAATAATTGAGCGGCAAATAACGTCCCCATGTGCTTTCTGTTAACGCCAACGAAAGAGCCAAAATGGCGGGCGATTATATATTAAGTATTTATCCAGCCTTAGGAAATGCTTAACATCTTCATCAGCGAATCACAAGACGCACACGTTTAAATGTAGCCGATTGGCTGCCGGAAATTAGAGCGACTGGACTATAGCAACAGGTATCTATAATGAACACCGATCAAAATACCCCTCATTTCTCGTGAAAAACAATAACTGAATAGACTACAGTGGACTTTATGTTGTCAGCAAACAGCTGGATACATTAAGAAGATTGATTGGTTGAAAAAGGATGAATATGTGAAGGAAAGAGGAATAAGATTAAAAAGTAATGAATATGAAGATGAAGAGAAATTGTAAGAGATGAGGACACGAAAAAATAAGTAAAGAGAAAGATGAGAACCAACTTGCCGAAAAAAGACGACGTAGAACAGGTGAAGGAAAGGTGTGTACTTAAAGGAAATAGAGAAGAAGAGGAGAAGGAACTGTGTTCTTGTTGATGAAATTTTGCTTCGAGTTATTTGAGAGTATACCATGAGTGTCAGACGCACCTGCAGTATGCCTGGTGCAGGTGCTGGCACCACAGTCGTAACAGTGGCGATATCCTCTTCCTCATCACTCTGCTTGTCCACTGGTATGGCCGGCACAGTCGGCAGCTTGTTGGTGGATGTGGACGCAGGGCTAGTAGTCTCGTCAGATGACGACAGTGAGTGCATGCTCCCCCCAGATGCACCCCGCGTTGAGAGCAGAGGAGATGTCGAGGCTGACACACTGGCCCCACTACTTATGCTACCAGCACCACCGCTGCTTCCTCCTGTTATAGTAGATGATCGAGATCGCGTATGGGTTCTTATTGTGGGAGGAGGTTGCTTCTGTAGTAGTAGCGTGTCTTCACTTCGAGATGGGGGTAGCCGTGTAGTCACACCTATAATGTTAGAAAACAATGCATGTCTTTGAAAGTATTTTGTATCACCCACCTGTTCCGTAATGTGTTCGTGCTAATGACCTTCAAATTCTTCCTCCCTAAATACGTTAGAATAACAACATTTGGGAATAGTAATAGTAATATGCGTTACAAGAGCGGTATGTTGAAGTTTTCATGTTCGAGGAAAAGTTTGAAAAAGTGAAACGTATTTGAACTTTTTTAATTTCCGAGAATTGAAAGAAAACATACCGCTCGTGTATCGTACATTATTTTGTGCGAAGATCGTTTATTACATACCTGAAAGAGGAATTTCTAATTAGTTGCAATGAAATCTCCATCTTGGTTTCTGTTCAATGACGGCAAATTTGCAAAACAAAAATATCTATCTTCAACATTGTTGCTTTAAAATGTTTTCTGTGTTTACTATACTCCAGCAGGCCGTGATATATGTCTGTTTTTTTTTTTTCCCCCAGTCTATGATGAGTCTGGAATCTTGTTGATTTTTTCACGGCTTCCTTAATGTTACTTGCATCACGAATGCAGTAACTTTAGTGGAGTTGTAGAGTTTAATTAATTTTTGCAAATATTTAAAAACAATAATTAACAGTGCAATTTAGGTGAAATTGCAGTGGTAAGTTTCCAATTTATAATTATTACTATATTGAACGTCTCTAAAAATAATATGTTAAAAGCCAAAAGCAGTAAAATCAATATGTCACTTAAGCGGTAAGAAGAGGGAAATTGTTAAGTGTGTTAGGTTGGGAATACTGAATGTGGAATTTTACACTTTCTGCGGATTGGTTTTGTGCGGAAACCAAGCAAATATGCACGATCTCACACAAAATTATTTTTGTTATATTACTATTTCGCTGAACAAATACGCCATAACAACGCAAGAATAAAATATTCAATACTCATTCTTGATCCTCTGATTGAAGTTCTGGCTGATATGTATATCTATTATAGGCAGTACATCTCACTTGACGATATGTGTCAAAGGAAGAACAATTGAGACGTTCAGAGCTAACATGGATCAAATCACAAATTTTCATAAATTGAGTTTAATTCATTTTCTGATTATCTTAAGTTGGATCTTTTCCGAGCAGTAATGGATCAAGTCTTAATTCCAAGCATTCGCTGATAGGTGACACCAGTCACTTCTGGCTCAGATTATTTGTTCACAATGTTTTGAGCCATAGTGGATCAAGTCACCAAAGCATTGTATCAATTAACATCACAATTGTTTATATTTTATAAATCTAGAATTTGAGAGTGGAGCAACACAATTATTGCTAGTGAAATTAGATAATCCACTAGAGCAAGTTAACTTTAAGTCCTTTTATCTCAAAACTACGCCTCGTGGACTTCATCCATTTTAGCTCTGAATGCCTCAATTGTTTGTATGCATCTGAAGTCTGACTAGTGTAATATTTAGCTAGTCGGCAATGTATGCAATGAAGGGGGAAAGAAACTGGCCACCCTACCCCATTATTTCCTGGCCTAGTTGCCTCATAAGTGGTGCCTTGTTGGTATCACTTGTGAGGTTCAGACCTGTCTTTGGAGAGTTACTAAAAAACAACAACTCATTCTTGATTTACACACCTCTAAGGCTTGTACATCACTAATAAAACTTGTTAAATTAACAACTTTAAATAATTTACTGAAAAAAATACGAAAGATGCAATTGGACTGCTGCAAACAATCTGCGAAAGATACCTAGAGAAGAATAAAGAAGTATATATATTATTTGTGGACCTAGAAAAGGCATTTGACAGAGTGGATTGGAATGAACTGAAGGAGATCCTAAAAAAAATAGGTGTGGATTAGAAAAAGAGGAGGCTGTTCAGTCATTTTTACATAAAACAACAAGTCAAAGTCCAGATAAGAGAAGAAATGTTAGAAGGAAGTGAAATAGGGAGAGGAGTACGACAAGAATGTCCTTTATCTCCTACCCTGTTCAACATCTACTTGAAGGATTTAGTGAAAAACTGTTTTCAGAACATGGGAGGGATGATAGTAGGGGGAAGAAGAATAAAGTGCGTAAGATTTGCTAATGATAAGGAAATACTGAAATAGTGTTAGGAGGGCAGTGGTGAATAACCCACTTATTGAATTAGGCTAAGACATCCATTTTTTATTTAAAGAAAGGAAAATGCACAAAATAAATTAGTTCATTCCGTCATATATTGATGAAGGGACATTTTTCCTTTTCATTCTAACAAAATTCTCGTAATATCAGTGTTCGTACAAAAATTAAATTGTGTGACATTGTGGCCTATGGAGACATGGACGAAGATTGAGTTTTTTCGTGTAAGTGATGTTTATTATATCGATATTTGACTGTATTCCATTTGGAGGAGGATGTTTTGAAGAGGTGGAAGAGGCATAAATGAATGCAACATGAGGAGAAGGATATTAAGAAGATGAGGTGTGAATAAAGGAGGAGATAATTATGAAGAATAAATTGCGAATTTCTTGAGACTTTTGTGGATCTTACGTCCTAATATTGGAAAGCAAGAAGGAAGATAACTTCACCATTAAATCCTGAGCATTAGATAACACACACAATTAATTAGTTATAGAATAATGAAAGACTGAGAGATAAATAATTTTAGGATGAGAGATGGATGAAGAGGATAAGAAGAAGATTAAAGGTAGAGAAGAAAAAAATGAAAATGTGAGGACAAGAAGTAATGAAAAAGGGCCATGTTTGACTGTGAAACAAGCAGGCTCAGTTTCAAATACTGATTGGCAGTGGCGGCTGGTGCCTTTCTTGGATGGGTGTTCACAAAAAAAATGAGTAATAAACACACTGATATATCCTTGTATAGCTGAGTCACACGTCAGAGATAAACGAGTTCTAATATGCATGTACCAAATCTACGCATATAAACCAAAATTAAAACCATTAAACAAGAGTAGAGTAAAATTAATTCAGGACCCACCTTCACTGCTGTTGTTGAAGATCTAGATTTATTTGTAGAGAAACTCCATGCGCCTAGTTTTGAGAGATGCAAACTTATCAATAACTTTATTATTGAAGTCTCTAATGTCGTTAACAAGTTTTTTTCCACTGCCAACATAGCCAATGTACTTAATCGGTCTTCTGTCATGGTGCGGAGGAATGTTTTAATTCTCTTTTAATTTAACACACAATTTCACATACGTCCATCTCCAAACTTCATGTGTTACTGTTTCAGCTTTCAATACGCACCATTGCAGCTTGTATTTTCCTTACTTTGCTGAACAAAAGACAACAGAATCTTCCCCCGTGCGTATCGGTATTTTGAAAAGAAAGAGTAAAAAGAGAAAACGAGGAAAGAGGCAGAAAGGAACAGGATGCCAGACCCAAGGGAGATGGAGCATCTCTGTTTCTCTGTCACCAGCACGTTCACACTTGTGCGAGCAGAGCTATTGTAACCAATGTAACAAACCAGAAAATATTCTCGCCTCAGGCTATTTCACCCTGCTAGAGAAAAATTGTGTGAGCTGCTGTAAACCTGTCCAATGGAGATTTAAAGACACACGACACACAAACGGGACATTCTCTCGAGACGAAAAATGTAGGAACGTCATTGCACATTGGAAAGTAATAGATGTAATAATATTAATACAGTAATATGTATGATTATTGTTGGTTTTTAAGGCGTTCACGTGCTCCTGTGCTCATATAGAGGAATCTCCGCTGCTGATTGGAGTTACCTGGTTGGCTTTTTTATCCGAGGTTTTACCTCAATCGATTGAAGCAGAATTGCTAGGTAACTTTCGACATTGGATCTGAGACTCATTTCGCCATAATTTATTCACATATCATTAGCATAATTACAGTAGCTGAGATTAAGTTCACGGTGCAGCATGCTGTATTCATACAAGAGCATGACAATTACCTTTTACGGAACAAGAGTGATAACATAATAACCCTCAGGCTGCAGTGCAAGACTTCAGGCCCCTCCTACGTTTAAAAAAAAAGGACAGTAGTACAATAAGAAGTGGACAAGAATGAGTGGAAGTAGAGGATGAGGAAAGGAAACAAAAAGAAGAATATATAAAGGGATAATAGAGTGAGGGTATAAGATGTTGTGGACAAGGAAGAGAGATAAATAAAAGACGAGGAAAAAGAATGCGTGCAAGGTAGAAACTTGTCTCACCTCCCAGAGAGAAGTTGCCATTGCTTCCAGCCTCTGTCATGATGGTGGACATAGTGTTGCTGGAACTCACATCTCCACTGTGGCTGTGGGTGTGGCTTCCGCTGCTGCCACTCCTGCCCGTGTTGAGGTGCTGCTCGCTCTTGCTGAGCTCTGCAGACAGCAGGCTTGCCACACTGCCGGGACTCACACCCGGGCCTGGCCAACTGCCGCGGCTGGTGCTAGACTTTACAAGCTTGGGGTCCCTCGGTGGCAGTTGTAGCAAGCTCCTCTTGAGACTGCCTCCCCCAGAGCTACTGCCCCCCTTCCCATTGCAACTGGACTCCCTGTCGCTTCCCTGCTCTCCTGCACCACCCCAATTGAGGGCCAATAGGTTCCTCATGGCAACCCCAGGTGTTGTTGCACAAGAACTGGCACTCCCGCGATCCCTTGCGAATGTTAGGACGTCCATGAGCCAGCGCACACCCTTCCATGCTGTGTTTAGTTGCGATTGGAAGTCTTGGAGCTGAGCGAGGCGATCTTTTGCTGCTGCAACTTCAGATGATGAGAAAGCCTAGAAGAAAAGTTAGAACAAATTCATTAATGTAAACAACTTTCTCTTCGACATTTTCATTGCTCTTGGAACATTAGTGAAAGTGTCAAAGCTTTGTTCTTAATATTGGGATATCGCTGTTAGATGTAAATTATTAAGAATTCTGGTACAATCAGCAATTCAAATGTGCGGGTGTGGAGGAGGAAGCTTACACTATGCCAGTGCAGGTGTTACGTGCTGTCTCTTCTCACTTTATAGATCTCTTGGATATGGAACAACAAGTTTTGATGGTGAAATCATTGCAATAAGTGAAAGTCTCAAGAATCTTATGCCACAGCAATAAATTTAGGAATGCAGTTATATTATCAGACTTCAAAGCAGCTATTCTATCAATAGTCTCTAAACACACACCTTCATCTCAAACAGCAGAAATAACTAAAATGCTCTCTCGATTAATATCATTCAATAAAAGAATTGTGTTCTAATGGATACCATTCCATTGTGGAATCCTGGGAAACGAGAATGTGGATGCTTTAGCAAAGAAGGGCAGCACTGCTACTTACAGATCTGTTACTAAATCTACGTATTACTCTGTGAAAAGATTTATTAAATCTACATACTTAGACTTCAACAAACAAAATTTGATAACACAATCCCAAGGGAAAAAATGGAACTCTCTGCATCAAAATCCACAGTTAATTCCCGATTTACCACGAAAATCGTCTGTAGCTGCATTTAGATTGGCAACAGGCCATGATTGTTTGGCCAAACACCTACATAGAATTGGAATATATCAGTTCCCTAACTGCCCATTGTGCAACTCAAACCAAGAAATGGATTCGGAACACTTCAAAATCTGTGCTTCAGTGGCTGGTCATGATAATATCTTTGAAAAATATTGGAGTGCAAGAGGTCAAATGACTTTATTGTCAAAAGCCTGGCATTAGAAAACAACAACACTATGCTAAAAGAGATAGCCTGATTGAATTAAGAGATGTGAATTAACGGGAGGGATGGGAGGGATTTTCCCCCTGTTGGAAAATCATCCCTCTCTCATAAATTCATATTAACATCTCTGCCACGGATAACTTCCATTCCCCTCACAAAATATAATTCTTTTATGTACTTTATAAAGTATAAAGTATACAAAGAAAATAATATTGATGTATTATAATCACCAGCAAGCTGACAACAGTCAATAACTTAGGAATTACACATCTTATCTTAAGCCTACTCATGGATATAATTATTATTATAATCAAGATGCTAGACAAGCAACTCTGCGCGACCAAGCGTTGAGCCGTATCAAATGAGGATAATAATAATTTTATGTATGGTATTCTCTATCTAGGATTCTATCCCCCCTCATCAGAAATCTTAATTCGCACCCTGGCTATAACTGATCTAAGAACTTAGCAATAGAAAAAATGTGTTATAGGCATACAAGGATGAGAAGAAACCTAAGAAGAAGAAGAAAAGGATGAGAAATAGAAAAAAATGGAAAACAATAAGCAAGGCGGTAAATAAGGAAACGTGAAGAGAATGAAAAGAAATAATTGCATAAGAAACTAAAGCAGAAAGAACCGAAGTAGAAAAATAAGAGAACAATGCAAGGACAAGATATCGAAAAAAATAAAGAAGTTGAAAAATAGGGGGAGAAATGCAAGGAAAAGGAGTGAAAGATCAGAAAGGAAAATGGTGAAAAGTAATAGAGAAGAAAAACTATCGAGAAAGCGATACTGACAGCGCCTGCAAAGCCAAAAACCCACACGACAATGTTCTATACGTCGTGTCGTTGACATAAAGACTGCTTGTGAGTGTTTCGAGATGCAGAGATTGATCACTCCCGAAGTCCTGAACGTCAAGTAGCCTTGAATCGCCACAGTTGTTTATACCTGACTGAACTTTTATCTACTTTGGCAACTGTTACATATGTATAAACAATCAAGTAGCCTATTTGAAACATCATCTCTACCTTTCAGTGTTCCTCAATCTTTATTTAATTACTAGGCCCTTATTAAAAGGCTAGGAATTTTCTTTTCATATGTTTGAGATCAAGTGTGCAATCTCAAGTAAAAATAAATTAACGTTATGTTTTATGTTTCTTAGAAATGCAAATTTATTTGAGAATTGTTTTTTTTTTCTATTTATATAACCATAGGTAATATCATATAATAGAACCAGAACATTTTGATAATTAAGATACTGTTCTGTTTTGTCTTTTTGTCTCATTTAAACATTTATAATGTTATTTATTTCAATGATGTATGTTATTCGAAGTTACAAAATCTTTCCACGCCGACCAAATGCTATTTCGAGAATGATGAGCGAAACTCAAAGCACACGAGAATGACGAGACGAGACTCGAAAGACAAATGCAACGAACACAGCGAGTGAGAGTGGCAGTTAGTTTTGTTCATGTCTAAAAGGTAGTAATAAAAAGAAGTAGAAAGAAAACGTACAAAAACTATTTAAAAATAAAGCAGAAGGAAAACAAAGTGCAGAAGAACATACTAAATAAGAAAGAAAGATGAGAATAATGTTGAGGAAGAATAAAAAGAAACTAAGGAAGAATAAACACAACTAACACTTAACATCCTTCCTGAAGGTTATGTGCAGGGGCGCATAATTTAATTTGATTCTTGTATGTGTGTTAATTTTCGACAGAATTTATCATCATATTTCGCAACTATGTCCTAGTGTAAATATTGCTTTAGTGTTCCTTGTTGAATGAGTGTTTTGTGACACTGTCATTTTTTCAATAATAATGATGATGATAAAAACAGTGGCAGTAGCAGCAGCAGGAGTGGTGGTGGCAGTAGAGGTGGTAGTGGTGGTGGTGGTAGTGATGGTGGTGAAAAAGAAACTGTTAGAGAAAAAAATGAAGAAGGTGAAAGACGAAGAAAAGCAAGAAAACATTGATTGGACGAAGAATAATATTAGGAGTGAGACAACAAAGGTAACACACCATGACGAAGATGGTGATAGTACAGACCTCCCTATGGCTGTGATGTGCCAGCACAGTATCCAGTTCCAGGATGCAAGACAGTCTGGAATAGCGTGAGATAACGTCACGCTGATAGGTTCCAAGGTGCACCATCTCGAACACCTGGACTGGCAGGGCAATGAGGTCTCCGCGCTGCAGCAAGGCCTCTGTCTGTCCTGGGACAGCGCATGCAGACTCAGCACGGGGCACCACTATCAGGAACGATACTTCAGGACTCAGGTCCACCACTTCTGCATCATACAGTCTGCAACATCGGAATCGGTCTAGAGGGTCGCTCCTTTAAGTTGGTCACATTTGTTATTACAGATCTGTGTTGTATAGGTATTTCTTTATTGAAGTATAGTAAGAAGCCTAGTTGTTCCTCCAAGGAATGTATACAAGTCAGTGCTTCGTTTTACACATGAAGGGATATTCAATTTTCAATTTGGTACCTATGTGTGAGTGCCTCTTGAGGACTGACTTCCATGTAAGAGAAGAGTCTTCGAGCTGTGGCAGCTACAAGCTCCACAAACACCCTCTGTTGTTCTGTCCCACCTCCAGATGACTCTCCCAGCTGCCCGTCTTCACTCCCTGTCTGCTCATCACCTGAAGTTGAGCTTAGAGTTTCGCTGGAGGAACATCCAAGAGTTTTGTGGCGTACACTTTGTCGCTTCAGCCACTCCCACTCTTCACTAAAAGAAAAGCATTCGTTACATTTCAGACAATTCTTTTTAACGAGATACAGTATATTTTCATATTGTACATATAAGAATGTAGTGTGAATATTTGTGACAGTTCACAGTGATTGTGTTGTAGAATCTTTTATATTTTAATTAATTGATTATATTTTTGTTGCTGTTTCCGTAGCCATTTTTCCAAGTATTCTGGGACAAAACTTTTTCTGTTATCTCATAGTATATGTAGAGGAAGTACTGAACAATATATGAAAAGTCCACTGCAAGAATGATGGATGTCATTTGGAATACATTTTGCAGGAGAAGCAATTGAAAGTTTGAAATGCTTAGCGCTCAAAGCTTAACTGTGATTTTCCGATCATTACTGGACAATGACTATCAGTGTTAATGCCATGTAACTCTCTCTGTACATTCTATATGTCTTAAGCTATGCATTGACAGTCTTGGTTCATTTTCGACAAGAGAGTGACATCCATCATTCTTGCAGTGGACTCTTCATATGTTATATGAGTATATTTCATTCACTATACTGCTGCTTGTCCTTACAATATATTCACTTATGAAATGCTTTGCAAATCCGGGGTTCACTGGAGAATCTCTAACTTCGAGTACCATATAGAAGTGGATCCAGCTTCAGAAATCCGCGATTGTAAGACATTTACCCACTCCAAAGCATTAATTATATTGAAAATATAGAACAGAAGACTCTTAAAATTACTACAAAAGAAAAAAAAAAGAACTTCCTACTATTACATAAGTATTCAAATTCTTATTAGCATATACTAAAATAATCAACGTAAAAATTAACCACTGTTTAACTTTGTAACTTTACTGTGTTTTTTTATTTTATTTTATTTTATTGGGTTATTTTACGACGCTGTATCAACATCTAGGTTATTTAGCGTCTGAATGATATGAAGGTGATAATGCCAGTGAAATGAGTCCGGGGTCCAACACCGAAAGTTACCCAGCATACTGTGTTAATATGAGGAATTTATCTGGCTGACTAGTTTCGAAGTGATATTCTTCATTGTCTGACGCCTAGTGAAGGTCCCGCACTATCTTCTGGTTTTCTGTTGTAGTGGGGTGTGTTCATGATTGTGTCGAAAAAGGTGTGTGTTTTGAAATTGAGTTGAGTGTTCACGATGTGCCAGGAGTGTGTTACAAAGTTAATCAGTGATTATATAAGTGCTAAAAGTGTATTAAGAACAATGAAATAAAAATTAATTATATTGTTGTATTCCTAAAAGCTGAAGGTACTATATTTCTGGAACTATTTACATTAAAGTATCACGGATTATCTTTAAAAACTTCCTGGATGTTAGAAAATTTTGCTTCACTTAGCTGCTTCAACATCTTTAAATTCAATTCAATTTATTTTATCGTACAGATGATAAAAATGGACACTGGACATATCAATAAATGCACACATCACAAAAAAATTTAGGCACCGATACCTACCTACTTCTATAACATGATTCCTTAACATATACACATACTGTATACAATGATTACTCCTAATACAACATTAAAATACACATTAAAACTAATTAAACAAAAGCAGAGTAAATAACTTACTTACTTAATGATTATGATCCTATTACATGTAACCGAAATACTCATTAACAGAATAGAAGGTAATGTTATAATAGAAAGAATTTTACTTCTTCTTTTTTTTTAATTATTTAGGTTATTTGTTTTTCTAATATTTCTAGGCAGTTTGTTACATAAGTTAATCCCAATACATGACAATCATTTGTGTGACATGTACCGGTATTATAGTTATGGAAATTCCTATTTCTGTCTGATCCATCTTCACATTCTTTTATGTAAAAAACTGTTTTTATAATAAAAACACAGGCCAGAGGTAATAATAAGTTCCCACTATAATGTCATATGTAGGCTACCAATTTAGCCATTTTAGTTTCTGAAGTCCCATATAGCATATGTAACTTCAATGGGATTCATAATGTGACCTTAGGGATTATTAAACGCTAAACTATCTGAAAATTTGAAACTAGGAAAAAGTACAGTTATAGTCACTATCAGCAGTACTTCACACAACCACTACCATCTGGTCTTCTTCGAGTATTGGGACTTCAGTTTCACCTACCATTTTAATTCTACCATACTTCCATTGTATCATATCATCATCTCATCGGCTTTATATAGTTCCTGTAGCTTAATATAAACGTTAAGTAAGGAATCATCAATGACCATCAATATCATGATACAAATATTAGGCAAATACATCACAAATTGACACATAATTCTTAAAGAGGAAAAGTCCATTTTCCTCACTGGGAATCAATCTCAGGAGCGTAGTCACATATATCAATTGACCCAGAAAGGTGGACAACAAAACTAACTTCTTAATCAATGTTAATTTGCTATTTCAAGAGATAAAACAAAATGTGGTGAAAATGTAAATAATGAAACTTACGATGACACATGGGGATTATCTCGGATCTTGCAGTGGGGCAGAACGTTGGGTGCCTTGCTTGGTACTACTACCTGGATCAGGTCAACAGAACTTCGCATCTTGAGGTATCCAAGGTAGAGGCCACGACTTAGCCTAATACTGCTAACTTGATGATACGTTATCTGATCCTGAAAGAGTACCATTCACATGTTAAAAAATGTCAGGAAGTCAAACATCGTAATAGTATTTACAAGCTCTTACCAGTTCACTTTTCTATTATGAATTATTATATTGATGTCGTTGCCCAGGGTGTGTGTGCCATAGGAGGCTGGTCTGTGCTGATGATGGAGATTTTTGGGATGTTACAGGGAACCGGAGCTCCCAGAGAAAACCTCTGTGTTATCTGGACCATGGGCTTGCCCAACACTAGTTACAAATCTGGGGTATGCTGGGGATCGAACCCGGGTCTACAGGATTATAAGTCCAGCACTTTAACTATTAGACCACCATGGCAGGTTATTGATTTGCTGTTCGATGTTATGTTTTTAATCCACTAACAGATAACTGCTACGTTTCTCAGGAATCTTCTTTGTACTGATATTATTCTTTGTTTATTTAGTTTTTTTTTTGTGATAATTCATGTTCAGGACCAAGTATAGATTCTGGAACCACCATTACCTTGTAAAACTTTGAAAGTGTTTCTCTGTTTGTTTTTTTTGGAGTTTTATTAATTGTTTCATATAAACAGATGTAATCCTTACGAGACACACATACACAAAGGAAGAAGTGAAAAGTGTAGAGTCATTGCGGAAAACAAAAATCGAAAATATCAGACTTCTTAAAAAATGAACTAGTGAAATATGTAAGTTTATTCTGTGGGTGAGTATTTATGATATTTATGAGTGATAAGAATAGTAATGACTGTTAATGACTAGATCACTGAATGTGAACTATGTGAAGTGTTAGTTTGTCTGGGTGTTTCGGCAGAGATCTGCATTCATATCCAAAGAAGTCGAAGTTAAAATTAAATTTGTTGTTGAGGGTGACGGTATTTGGAGATATTTTTCCTTTATGGTTGTAACTGAGTTATTTTGTTGCTGGTCTCTCGGAAGGAAAAAGGGTTCGATTCCAGTGAAATTCTCTGAGATGAGCGATCAAAAAAACTGTTAGGAAGCGATGACACATTGTTTTGACTGCAGTTAGAACAGGCCGAAAGACTTAAATCATGATGTAGATTTTGATGATGATGGTAATGACGACAAATCAGCATTTCTGAAGCTCTAGTAGCTAGAAAAGATATCATAGAGAAATTTTTGGATGAAAAAAAAGACAAATTTATTGTCAAATACCAGAGTATTAGATATGATACTATCATTTCCTATAATCTGAATAGTCTTTGTAGTTGAAATAGAACATTGAAAAGTTATTATCAATATGTTATGTTTAGATATGCTCAATTTAAGTTATTTTCACTTATTCTGAACGTGTGTTATATGTGAATAATATTGTGGTACCTGAATTGAAGCCATAAGCAGTTCCCCTACATGAGGTTCTTCATGTGTTGCTAGCTTCTTTTGCACCTTACTGAGTGGTAACCACCTTGAGTTAAGAACGGATACAGTCTTTGGAGAACGCACGTAGTTTACTGTGGAGATGACCAATGTCCCCTGAGAATCTCTCACTGGTCTGTGATAGAGTTGACCCAGATCTTGGATACACAGTGCTGCCTAATAATATAATAACAAGAACATCTATTAAACTTTTAGTGGTATTAATTGTAGCATACACTATATTTTTATACTTTTAGTAAATACATTACATCTTTGAAATATTAAATTCCGTATGTTACTGATACCGGAATTTATTTTCAGCGGACTTTTCATTTGTGTCTTAAAAAAGAGATTCTATTTCTTCATAACAAGACAATTTGTTGTAATGAGCAGGAACTTAAAATATCTTTTATTATTATATCACTAACCTGCATCTGTGCTGCTGCCTGCAGAAGCTTGATGCGGAAGTGGACGGCTGAGGAACTAAGACTGCGCTCCATGTCTTGTCTCAGGGACTTCACGTCATCCCACGTACATGCCACCTACATATAAATAAATAATTGTAATAACAGGCATAATTAGACTCAGAAATTTTGATTTCTGTTAACAATGAAAACCAGTATCTGTAGTTTTCTTTTGTGGTCTGGATCCAAGTATTGTGGATTGAAAAGTAAGGGCAATATATTTTTCTGATGCCTCCAGGAGAGAAGTAAAACTGGGGATGCTGTACCACTTTAAATTCATGGCATATAAAAAAACTTGTGATTTTCGACCGGATAAGGTTGTAAACAGAATTCTCAGTCTGGACATTGTATTGTTGGTTTAGTAGTTTCTGCAGTCAGTAGCAGGTGGCATTGATACTAATCCTTGATAGTGCCCTCTGATATTTAAAAATACAAACGATATAAAAATTTCTTAGCAATATCTATCACAGTTGTGAGATTCACACTTCCACACGTATCTTGTTAATAATTGAACCAAGAACTGATAATTAAGTTCTGGCATTTTTGGTTCTATTATGGTAAAAACAACAATAAAATCTTAACAGTCTAATGCAATTTAATTGTAACAGTTTTGACTACTATTACAATATAATTAATTAAGTTAATATTCTTGCTTTTCTGCTGCGATAGAAGCATAAGTTCTACTAATCTGGGTTTCATAGAAATCATTAAGACTATAATTTCAAAGATTGGATATTGGAACAGCAGTGAAATACAAATAGAGTGCTGGGTAACTTTCGGTGTTGGACCTTTGGACCCCGGACTCATTTCACCGGCATTATCATCTTCATATCATTCAGACGCTAAATAACCTAGATGTTGATACAGCGTCGTAAAATAACCCAATAAAATAAAAACAATACAAATAGAACATTAACCCTTAAATTCACAAAGTATCCCATAGGACACAACATGTTAATATATGCTATAATTTAATAGAGCAATAGAAAAAGTTGGTAGGAAAATTAAATAACCAAAATTACGGTACACAATACTATAATATTGTACAACATATAAAATATGGACATTGCGAAAGTTGTTTTCTTTATAAACTAGTGTGAGAAATGTTGTTTTGCCAATTTAAGGGTAAAAAAACTACAATATAAATAAGTGTAGCTGTTCAGACAGCTCTTCATAGAAGTACAATAGACAATCAAAATTCCAAGAATGACATCAATAGAAGTAGTGGTAGCTATACCACAGTCTAGTATATACAGTCACGAAGCTCAATACGTATGGAATATGCATCCATAGATAGTTGCTAACCACTATACTTGTTTTTTTGAAAGATGGGACATGACAGGAGTGTTGCGATCGGAAAAACAACTGAATGTCACATAAAGTGGTAGGCCTGTTGCTATAGTAACAACGGTTGAGTTGCCAAGTTACAGTTCCCACCTGGCGAGTGCTTAATAGCTCTCTTGGCGACATTTATTGTGCACACAATGTCAGCATTGGTATGTTTCGTGTTTGATTCTCTGTCGATTTTTGTGTTGTTTTCTTACCTTCGCGTCAATTGTCAATGAATGTTTTAACGTTAGCCATCTTAACGTCAATTGCTAGCTTCCATCAGCTGGCAGCATGGTAGTTCATATTGACAACATAGCACTGTAGTTCCAAGCTCGGCCACTTAACTGTCATGTCCCATCTTTCAAAAAAACAAGTATAGGATCGCTACTATCACCTCATCACAGACAATGTGAAGTAGTACGGGCACAGTCTATTGTTCCTAGTACCCTCAACAACTCAAGCTTCGTGACTGTATATATGGTACTAGACTATGGCTATAGCTACTGTACATACATAAGAAAAATTAAAAATAAATTGGTCTTAGACCAAATTATGATAGTTGGAGTGAATAAAGTTCATTTGCCATGTACAATGTAATCTCTAATCATTTGCAGTACTGGTATGTGTTGATTAGTATACATATTATGCGCATATGAGTATTCAGTACCATAAGTGAAACATTCTAAGTACCTTCATGAGCCAGTGAAAGTCGTGGTAGATGCAGCTGGGATAAGTCTCATCTACTTCGATCACTGGTAGGAAATCTTCATTTGTTACAAGAACTTTGTCTTCATGGTACAACAAGCAAGCCAGAAAAACTCCCCTGAAAATATCAAATGAGAATTACTGCGACATAACTATCGAGAATGCATGCTGAAATGAAAAATTTGAACTTTTATCGTCATAATCTTCCATTCATCTTCCTTTTCTTCATCAAAAAACACTAAAAAAAGCATGGAGTCTACCTTGACACCTTCATGGCATATATAGTAAATACGTACCTGTACCTTCACCTGGTAATTCAATCTTGGATTCATTAGCTTAGCATTTGTCTAGAAATGTTCCATACTGTGCATAAGTTTCTACATATAGTTTTATAACTTTATACTTATATTAATTATCAAAATAAGTAACCGCATTCTACTTGAGAGAAAGCAATATTGGATTATTCAGGGCAGCTGTAGCAGGGACTTTTCCCATTGCTTGTAATCTATGAAAAATTTAACAACAATGGAAGAAGACCACTTCTTGCTAATTAAATAATTTAAAAAGGGTTTATATTCCATATCAATATGATACAATATGTTACTATTAGTTGAGAAAAGAAATTTGAAAGATAAGTAACATACAAAATGCATATTTGTCCAGGAATGTTCCATATAGTAATATCCTCAAATTATTTTATGACTTAATATTTATGTTAATTGTTATTAGAACAAATAACTTCATGTTAATTTAATATTTTGAAAAGTAACATTGTCTTCAAACAATTAAAATGTAGGTTTGTTATTGCTGTAATTTAATTACATATCTGTAAATGTTGTATGTAATTTTAAATGACTTCTGTTGCTTCTTTCCCTTCCTATCTTATTAATAGATGGAAGAAAGAAATATTTTACATATTGGAACTTCAGTTTAGGTTAAGGTTACCAAATGTCTCCGAATTTTGCTTTTTGTTCCCGAAAAAAATTCGTACTCAGAATGCCCCCGAATTTAATAATTTGTCCCCAGATATCCCCGGATTTTCAGCGTTAATTATTACAACTTTCTGAAAATGCCGTTGAATGTCTCAGTGAATGAGGAATGTATTTTGCTGAGATATCCTCCAGAAAGAGAAACATTCGAAGAGACAATCTATTACTTTTTTTCAAATGTAGATGACTTGACCTAGATGAAATAATTTATTCGATGAAACTGGAGAAAATAGTAAAGTGGAATATAGCAAATGCTGATCTTTGGTCAAAATACGGTGAAATTAAAAAAATTTTCTCTGACAAAATGATTTCCTGTGCACAACACCAGAAGTTGACTAAACTATATTTGTGTCTTCCTGCAAGTAAGTTCGTAGGCCTATAGAACATTGATGAAGTAAATTATTTATACTGTTCGACTAGTATGGAACTAAGGAAGTTTTAAAAATGATAAATGAAATTAGAACATTAATGAAGAAACTAGAGAAAATTCATTGCATCAGACATAAGTTATTTTAATTAATATATTGGAAGGCAAAACACTTGGCAAGAAAGAAAGCGGACTTACCAAGAAGAAAATACACCAAAGACATGCTCAGTAGAATGAAGTGCAACAACTATGAAGAATTTAAACTCACAACAGAGAAAAGAGAAACATAATTGAAGAGAAAAAACGAAGCCTTTAGAGTTGATGTACTGACTGACTAATTAATTAATTCATTCATTCATTGATTAATTAATTGATTGACTGATTGATTAATTAATTCGTCCATCCATTTGCCACTACTTCTTATATTATAAAAAACAAGAAGAAAATTGTTAGAGTAAATTTTTAATTAATCTGGATTTTGTGGAGGTTTTATTGATATAAGAATTTGAAATAGTTCCATGTTGTTTTTTGAAGCAAAAATTATATTTCATAGACATATTTTCCAGATGAATTGATTCATAATTATTGAGGATGAACAAAATCCGTTGAATAGTTAAGGAGAAAACGTTGTACACTCAGGCAGGCAATATATCAAAAACCACTTTTTCTGTATCAAAGAAGCTGATGACTTAGGTAAACCTCAAAATCGAAATTTTACAGTAGCTCAATACATTCTCTATAAGGAGAAAGTGAATAAAAAATATTATTCTCGTCATTGTGCGAATTATTTAATAAGAAGTCTCATACACGCCTACTAATGTATTGATATGTATTTACCTGCGCAGGTTCTTCTGAAACTTAGAGGCGACAGTGAAGAGTTGTTTTATGGCCGTCTTCTTGCTGCGTTGGTTGCGACGCTGAACGCTGGGAGTCTCACCAGACTGAGCCGTCATGGTGGTTGTGGCTTTGATCTCAGCTGCGCATTCAGGTCTAGAGTGACAAATCTTGGAGAACAAGTCATCCAGCAGAGGAAGCCGGCCTGCAAACCGGGACTCCCGACCCTCCACATCACGCCAACCTGTAGGGTAAGTCCAATAATATCTCCATTTAGTTGATACTGAAAGAAGAAGTTGCTGTAGGTAGATTTCATTAATTCTTTTCAGATTCTACTGTCTCTGCTCGTTTTCGTGATCATTTTAAAATTGACCAGAAAGGTGTGAAATAACATGACACTGTTGAGTAAGTCCAGAAAGAACATAATTAACACTCAGGGAGGAAGTTTATGTGTTTAGTTATTGCGATGTACTGAAGTGCATATTATATTTCCGTGTAGGAATTCTGCGTTATCATATGATAATATATGCGTATATAATGACTTAATGATTTAAGACGGCGTTCATTCCGTCGGATCCCGGCCACTTAGTCACTCGTAATGAGTGCACCTCTGCACATAGTGTGTTGGACATTGTGCCACTGTCACACATCTGTGACACAGTTCATGAGGGTTGGCCACTAAAGGGAAACTAAGAAGTGGAACTTAAACTGAGAGGATTCAATCCAGCATTGGAATTGGAATTCGGTGTGGCTTAGTGGATATAGCATCAGCACGTAGAGCTGGAGAGAATTTTTCTCTGCTCCATCGATTCTTCTTATGTGTTTAGGTTCTGTTTATTGTCCGGTTTTGATGTAAATACGTCTTTAAAATTAGACTGATATTGGGATACCAGAATGGAAACTTTGATGTACCGGTAACGATGTAACATTTGCAGGGTGATCCATTCCAACAGCATAACTTGGTAACTAAGAACAAGATTGAAATAAATGTGGTCGCATTTGATTGGTTATATACTACCTCCTACGATGCAAGCATAAACTTGTGTCCTTGACAAAGTCACACCCATATCCATTTTTTTCTTAATAATTGAAGGGCACAGGGGAAAAGCGTGATAAGTCCAAAATAATCGATTTTTTTGTTTTAGATGTCATGTAATAGCACAGGTAGTTTAGATTCATGTAGTTTCACTGTACAGAATAACAACCTCATTAATTCAAAGAAATTTGAAGAATGATAACTCAAAGACAATAAGATATAATGGGTGTTGAAACTTTTGATTTGCTCTCCTGTGAAAACAGTAAAACGTGACTTATTTTTACCTGTCCAGAATTGAAGATTAGTTATAGTAACAACTTAGTTCACATTGGAAGAGAATTTTTGAGTGTACGTTTTTTGTTACTAGAGTTCACAATCTCACTTTTCTAAGGTAACTTTTGATCTCATGCTATAAGTTAAAATTACCCAGGACTGAGGAATAATACAGATGTTATTTTGATACAAAACTGTTGCGTAAATCGCAACTTAAATAATTCAATTTATTACCTTTCTTTTTCTCTAAAATATTAAATGTTAGTCTATATGTCGATCTTCCCAGTTCTCATGAGATTTTCATAAAAAAAATTGCATGTTACAATGGATAAAAAATTTTCTTGTGACATAGATTAGTGTGGTACAATAACAAATTATCCAGCTACAGGCAAACAAAAGTAGGACTGCCCAAATGTGCAATGTTAAGCACTTTTATTTAACATGCCTGTGCTTGGCACTCAGACTTAAAATGATCCCAAAATTAAAGCTAATAATTAATATATGCTGATGATCTTATTCTCTGGACTTTGGAGGAAAAAAAGAAGAAAACTACAACCAATTAATTGAAAGAACATATTGCACATGACAAGCCGCAGAGTTTCGACTCCAGTGGAATTGTAAATAGCAGTGATTTTTTTCTTCACATTCCATGGTCTGTGTTCCTGAACATAGTCTGTTCTTTTACCTTATTTTATTCCAATAAACGCTGAAATTTATAGGTAATCTGAAGAAATTTATGGAAAATTTTATAATTTTTACATTTAAACAAGATGCATGGTATGAGACTTGAACCCGCAACATTACCATTATTGGCTGCAATCCTTAACTAACTGAATTAGTGTGTTATGCACTTACTAGTCTTTCGCATTTCACATCTGATTACGGAATCGAGTACTAATGTAATGTGCATAAAGAAAGTGAAGCTGACTCACCTGATATATAGTCTGATTTTTAGACTCATCACACCTATTCTATGCTTCTTTCAGCTATTGTGGCATATGTATAATCTCTGCCTTAAGGTTTAGGATAAGTATACCATACAAAAACAATCAATGCACTTCATTTACAACATTAAAAATGATAATTAGAGAAAACAATGCTTATAAATTTATAACAGCAGAAAATCAGTTTCAAAATTATATAATTAAGAAATAAATTTGGTTCATGTGCACATATAAAAATATGCGTTTATTTCCTGTATTTTAATTAAAAAATAAAACATTTAATTACAGAATGCAAATTCATTAATTGTCAATGTATGATATAGTATATAAAAATTGTCAGACTGTGTGCTACAAAAATTAAGGATGAATATTATTACTGTTTTTAGTATAGAGTCAAATAAAAATTATGAACTTGTAGATATCATATTACTTAACTCATTTTACTCGAGAAAGGACCTTGAGTTATATAACTATATACTATTAATAGTGGATTAATTACACTTTAAAAACTTTCTTCATCCATTGAAAATCTTATTATATAAGCTATGAACTTACTCGAGGGAATCACAGAAGCAGGACTAGAAAGTCTGAAGTTTCCATAGCCCTTGAGGTTGCCGCATGCAACCCTGAAGTAATATCTGCAGCCTTGTGTAAGGTCACTAATGTTGCATTCCAGATGCTTCATGTCTAGGATCTCTCTCTCGCCCGCCAAGGGACTGAAGTTTTCATTACAACTCCATTGTACTGCAGACACATCACATAAACAGACAACTATCATTAGTTTTGTATTAAACAACTCTGAATTACCTGACATCTTCGTTATAACTAGACACGAGAATTTCATGCACTATAAAATCGCAAAATATGCATTATCTAACTATGAAATATGCACTATCAAGCGAAAAATACATTAAGATATGCACTTTCATTTTTGTTCCAAATGTCTTATTTCACTTCACTTTTTTTGCAGTTAACAACCTAACATCATTTCTAAATTGGTTTCTGTGAGGTTCCTGCACTTGTCAGTCAATATGTTTTTGTAGACAGAGAATGATCTCTCTACATCACAAGAAGTTATGTGTTTAAACGTATGAACATATTTGTGACAGTGTCAGGTCAAATTTTTCATTCAAGTTTTCGCCACAAAGAACCTTCACTGAACAAAAGAATCCATAGTCCGAGTTAGTATTTATGACCCTGTCCAATTTGTTTTTCGCCGCTACACCCACTTTCCCACGGGAATAACTGAGGGATCTATGGAGTTCTTTGCAGATTCTTTTCTTTTTTTGCATTCCTGCAAGCAGATACGACTTGCTGGTCGACTTGAAATTTTTTAGTACATTTCATCTGAAATTATAATAGACCTTACAGTTACTTAGATACGATTTAAAAGCGGACATCGTAATTTAATTAATTATTTTAGAGAAGTTTTGTAATTTTTTACAAAGAACAACTGCCATATAAAATATTCGGAATAGCATTGCTTAACTCTTTACTGCAACAGTCGCAAAATACGACATCCTCATCTGGTCTAATAAAATCCTTTCTTTAATCCACTGCGCAAAGAGTACACTTTTGGAATCTTTAATTGGAAGCATATTAGAATCACATTAACACACACAAACATTTACGAGATTCACACATTGCAAACACAGTTTAGCGAATGATTCCAATTTTAGAAGAATCTAAATTGCTACTAGTATTGGAAAAGGGAAAGAATTTACAACCTCCCTGAAAGAGAGTGCTTTTGACTTAAATTATTTGTCGGCTGTTTCCTTGAACCCTCTTTATTTCCTCTGTACTATTCTCAAAATATCCAATGTAATAAATCCATTTATGACACGCAGTGTATAGAGGGTCTCGGTAAAGTGTTGTAAAAGTGAACTTCCGTCCAGGAAAAGGTCTTCTACATCGTGAAAATGTAAACATGTTATTTCATTCTTCTGTTATTTAGTTTTTTCTTTTTCTTCTTCAATCCTGATTCCTGAAGCTAAAATAAGGGACCTGACATAACAATCGAGAAACTGAGGTGTCCACTCAAAACCATTAAAACATGGATTAAAACTGAATATAATGTATATTATATGCATTATTAAGCTAGAAATTGTTTAAATATGCATTATGCATTTTTTATTCCAAAAAAAGGCCAAAAATGCAAATCTGCGCAGATAAAGTACACATATTTGGAACCGGAAAGTAATGAAATGGATAAGTACTAAGTTTGAGCTATGTCCTATGTTCCTATAAAAATATGCATTTGCATGGAATTCTTGTCTCTAGTTGTAACAATACATTTTGTGTGTGAGAGCATGCTTGCTTGCGTGAGTGCTTGTCTTTGCATGTGTAACTATGTATAATTAGATAAATATATACGTTTAACGAAAATAAACATATAAGCGAATACAGTAATATGGTACTGTAATGAATTATTTACAATGTACACAGAGAAAATAACTTAATATCTAAGCCTGAATTTAAAAAAAAAAATTGGTTTTATAGTCCCTTTACTTGCGAAAGCATTGCTTGACTCGACATTGTTGTTGATACATTGGATTTCTGCCAGCTATTAGCAAGTCTGCGGATATGTCAATAATTACAATCAATAGGGCCCATTAACACAGTACGGGAATTTCTCGAAACGAGGATTTATTCGAATTGATTTCGAGCAGAGAGCACTGTACATATGGTTCGATTTTTTTCTCTTATTTAGCCTAACTTAAATTTCATTATGCACGGGAAAAATCGAACAATGTGTACACTGCTGTCTGCAAGAAACTGATTCGAATAAATGTCTGTTTCGAGAAATTCCTGTACTGTGTGAACAAGCCTATAGAGATTGAGATCTTGCGAAACATTGTTTACAGATTTGTAGTGGAAATGTGGACCAGTACGCCATTAACCTTTAAAAAAGAATAATAACTAGATAGGTCGTTATTTTATGATTCAAAAAACAGATCAGATTGGTAGGATTCGGGATGTGAACCCGATGTTTTACCTCTGAGTCACCTTGCTTGATTCAAATAATTTGTTTACATGAAAGATACTTATCTTGAGAACATTAATTTTCCATTAATTTACAAAGTCATCGTATAAAATTTCAGTATCCTGATATATATAATGTGTTATGTGTATATAAAGGTATTTCAGAATAGTGAATATTCCGTTTTCATACTACGAAGTAATAGTAATTTAGAGTACAATAGTGTAAATTACCGAGCGTGGTAATGGTAGCGTTTGAGACTCACATTCGGGAGGTCCCGGGTTCAAACCCATGGTCGGCCAGTCTGACTGGGGTTTTTCACTGTTTCTCTCAGTCACAAAGGGAAATGCCGAATTTTAAATATACATTGAAACAATAGCAATAACAAAAATAGTAAAATTAATGGTAATACTTAAATATAAAATCGTTATCATGCACATTAAGGAGTTTAAATATAATGAAATATTGACTAAACATGATATATAATAATTAGTTAATTATAATTTACATCCTAATTCTACTTTATAATAGGTCTAAATGACAATTTATACACACACATAGCTGATTTTTATAGGTTATTCTAACACTCACGAATCAATTCCATGTAAAAGTAAGTAATTATTAATTCTCAATTTAAATTGATTAACTGTTCGATAATACCTGACATGACGAGGTAAGGAGTTCCATAGGCGACAAACTGACACGGTGAAAGATAAGGAATAGAAAGAGATACGATGATGAGAATGGATAATAAAGTCTGATGTTTAATTCCGCAATGTTGTAAGATAGTGAAAGCGAATTCTCAGATATTTTGAAGTAGAAGTGAGTAATATTCTAAATAGAACGGATAAAGAATGAGCTGTTCTCTGCTCCTTTAGATGGACCCATGAAAGAACTTCAAAAGATAAAGTTATATGGTCAAATCTACGAATATTGCAGATGAAGCGGACACACACATTATGAACACGTTGTAGTCTTTCAGTTAAATTGGCTTTGTTAAGATAGAATCACAGTAATCAAAATGGGGCACCACTAGCGATAGAACAATGTTTCTTTTTATAGAAAGTCTTGCTTCTTTGATTTTTGCGTTTTGACTTTCTTATGATTTGATATATTTAATAAAGAAACCCTCCTTATTAAACACATTCATAAATTTACCTTTGAACTTTGTGCAGATGGCCGAATCCTGTTGTTCAGGTTCCTGGAATCGAACTGTAACTGAATTTGTCCCTGTCACATCCACAGCTACAAGAAATGGCACGTCAGGTGGCCCTGTGATTGAAAAAGGAAAGAGACTATTTTAATCATCTGTATTTTTATTTACTCCCTCTGTTCCAAAATATGATATAGAAAGATGTAATTAATTCTGTTCCAAAATATGGTATACATTTGTTAAAGTTCTCAGTAATATAATGTAACTTTAATACATCTTCTAGATACTTATTTATTTGATAAATTTACACAAGAAAAACATAATAATTAGGTACATTTCATTCTGTGTGATGTTAAATTAATAAAATAAAAAACAAACAAACATTGTTTTGAGAGAGGCCAGTTAACATAAAAAGTGCAATAAATTATAACCCGTTTTTGTACGACTGTTGAGCCTTAGATGTTCTTTTCAAAATTTGACTGGGTTGGTGTTACATTTTCTGAAACAGGAACACCACAGCAAGTGCCCATTTGATTTCTGTTCATAATGAACTATTTTAATACAGGGTTGTTTCCGATCTCTGATAACGAATTTGAATGATGTCATGTGCGTCAGGAATCACACTGACAGCTGAATTGCGGCGAGAGGTGACAGACCATTAGTGAGTGATTTCATGATCAGAGTGCACGGTGTATCACAGTAGCAATGCCCAAGAAAATCGAGCCTTTTTGGGAGGAGTACATAACAACTCTTTCCAATGCCAAGTACAGTTACGTGAAAATCATAGGAGCCTGCAAAAAACGTGGTTTCGTTATTTCCAAGAAAGGCATCTTGTGTGTACCTAATAAGACTGGCAAAGCTCGGATGGGATTAATTCCAGAGTGGAAAAAGCAAGCAAATCCACCCCCCCCCCGTCACAAGTCGCCACACCCCACAGGATGATACAAATTAATTCCATTCGAGCTTTACCAATCTTATTAAGTACACAGAAGATGCCTTTCTTGGAAATAACGAAACCTCGTTTATTGCAGGCTTCTTTTATTTTAACTTAACTGTACTTGGCATCGGAAAGGGTTGTTATGTACTCCTCCCTAAAAGGCTCGATTTTCTTAGGAATTTCTGCTGTGAGTCGCCCGTGCACTCTATGAGATCACTCACTACTGGTCTGTCACCTCGCGCCACAGTTCAGCTGTCGTGTGACTCCTGACGCACATGATGTCATTCAAATTCGTTATCAGAGATCGGAAACAACCCTGTATTATAGTTTTATGCACTACAGAAGATTAGAAACATTCACAACTGCACTGTCCAATAGTCGCTTCACTACTCGACAGAATACCACACCGCAAAACATTCCGTGCGCACATGCGCAATAATCGAACTTGTTTTGTTTGTTACTATACCATATTTTGGAACGGAGGGAGTACTATTTATTTTCTTGATACAGTGCGTTCGTAGCTCAGCCCGACCACTAAAACATTCAAATTTGAAAATTGTACTTTCAATAATTGTTCCTTTTAAAATTATTCATGTTTATTTTTTATTTTGTCATCCTTAATTAAAAGCTTTCTTGTTTATTTCAACATCCCTATTTAAAACTTTTTTAACACTTGTTTATATTATTTAGGTTATGTTATAACGGTCCGGCCAAGCTACGAACACACTGTAGTATTTCAATTTTTTGAATACTAGATCTTATGGTCTGAAAATCGATCATATATGCCATTAAGACTGCTAAAGAGATTCTCTTATCATCTAGGCAAGCTATGTGAGGGTATGAGAGTAAAAATATTTTAAGTTACGATACTTTTTATCCTTTGCATTTGTTTTGTTGTTCAATAACAGGTTGTTTGTTTATGATTAGTGACACCAATAATACGGGGAAGTAAATCTCAAGAAAATGAGCAGCTAAACATGAAAAACACTGCATCTTATGGTCCCAAAATACTGTACATTAATGGTGTACAGTTTTAAGTGGGGTTAGCAAGAGTTAATCTCCAATGTCTACTGAGCACGTTACTGTAAAACATTTACAGGTATAAAGAGCCAGTATTTGTTAACGTTTTCACAGAAATCTCCATCCTACTGCTAAATCTAATCCCTTGCTTTTTCATTTTGGTTATGGATTAGTTCACGTCAGTTATTAAGAGTACTGTTAGTGAATCCTTACGAGCTTGGTCAAAGCCGAGTAGCATCTTCTTGAGGCCCTTGACTCTCCTCTCCCACAGCAGCAGTTGTTTGTCTGTGGTAGCATCACTTCCTCCTCCACTGCAGCCTGTCATGGCTGCCGTTGCCATGCTGCTACCAATCACACTGAATGGCGACGACGCTGACGTCGAGGAGCGGTTGTTAATGTTGTTGTGGTGATGGTGGTTGTGGTTGTTGTTGTTATTGTTGCAACTCGATGTCTCATCCAGGGGTAACAGCCCCCCACTACTTCCACCTCCAAGTTCTTTCACCCTCTGTTCTGCTTCTGCTAGTAGCTGCTTTAAGTGGCTGCCCAGTGATTCAGGACTCTTGACTGCAACACGGAGATGTCAAATAAAGGAAATATTAAACTACAGACAAATAAAAAAATATCATGAAGTTGTGTGTGTGTTTTTTTTAATAAGCATGATCAAGGAAGGATCAGAAAAATCATTTACAGGGCTTGAGTCTCTATTTTGCTTGTCTTGTAGACGTGAGAAGCTTCCTGTTTGGAAATGGCTAAATAGAAAGCATAAATAGTATTAAAAACTACTGAAGACTGTAAGCATCAAAGTTATTTCCTTTTCTTGGGGTTTATAACAAGTATAATATTTTTCTAGATTGTTCAGGGCTCCTGCTTCTTACGGGGATTTTATCTCGGACAGCTCTGAGGATCTTATAGGGTCCATGGATGATATTTTCATTTGTGTTTCCCATTTACAACCCTGTTACTTTAGGAGGTTTTAATCAAAGAATAAAGTATGAACAATCCTTCTAAATTGTTCTAGCTATATAGGGTACATCTGAACCGAGTTTTTGATCCTCTAACTGAACATTGTGTGATGACAGCCCATACAAGATAGAAAAGGGATGGGTCCCCTCTTGTCCTGCACGTATAAAAATAGATAAAACTACTAAGCAGCTCAACTTAGTAATGATGTTTTCATACTATTTTTTATCGAGGAGAGGGAAGATGAATGAAAACTGGATGGAGTTACTGGGTCTTGGAGAATTACTTTTTTCGATAATGCTTTCAATTTCAATTGAGACATTATTATTATTATTATTATTATTATTATTATTATTATTATTATTATTATTATTATTATCGGTGCCGGATTTAGGCGTAGACACCATTCACCATATCGTCTGTTTAGATAATTGTCTTGTACATAGAAGGAAATGGGATGGGGAGAGTTCGGCATACATACGAAGCATGAATGTTGCCGCTTTACCATATCCAGGTGCTCGGTTCACTGGAGGCTCCAACCAGCATAAAGAAAAGGCATTATCTCGTATTTCCACAAACTCATGTTTGCCTCTCTTCGCTTTTACTTCTCATTCCTAAATTTTTTAACATCACTTTTGAAACACTCTGTATTTGTACCGGTATGTGAATAACGTGTACGTTTATGGACGTAATGCGAGGTTTGTTTCATTATTTACTTTTTTTTCCTTTATTTTTTACGTAGGAGGGAACCAAAGGCTTACACTGCAGCCTGAAGCTTATTGTGCTTACCACTTCTGTTGTATGAATGATTCTGTCCAGTGGCGGTTCCTCGGGGGAGGGAAGGGAGGAACGTCCTCCTCACATTTTCTTCTTTTGAAAGTAAATACCAAATAAAATATGTGCCTTGAAATTAGAGGAAGATTCGATAATTTTTAAGTTCACAGCTATAAGAAAAACTCGGTCGATCGAGTTTTAAACGACGCGCGCTCATGTGCTGTAGAAAACTGTGAGAAAGATGCGAGATTGTCTGTGTAGAAGAAAGGCACTCCATTCCTCCTCTGCTGCAGTTAACACACACAGACAACAGCGCACTAGCGGCCAGAGAAAGAAGCAGAGTTTTAAAGCAAGTAAATGAACGGAGAGGGAGGAGATCCTCCTCTGAATCAGTTATGGGCGGGAAATAGAAACCGACTGGTCGTGCAGCAAGCTCGCTACCGCTGCCATCTAACGATCTTGCATTCAACCGGACTATAACACATCTAGGAGGAGACACAACAAAAACAGTTTTAACGCAACGCTATGAAAGACAACATGTAAACTTTTTTTTTAAATTATAAATCAAAAATATTATTCATTGCACTTTATATAGGCTACTATTCATGGTTTGAAACTTTCGTGGATATTTGAAAGTTAAAGTCGGGTTTATGTAAAACAAAGAGGAAGTAGTTTTACGTAGTTGGCCCCTGAAATTCACTTCTATTCATTGTTTACTAGACAGGGCAACAGCCAAGTTGTCAGTTTTGTACAAATATATTTGAAACTGAAAGTAGGTACTCCAAACTACATCATTTTTAACATAAAAATTAATCGGCCACTGGCAGCTTTGAACAATAATGATAGTATGACTTTACAAGAACTGACATTCTTCAAAAGTATGTGATACTGAACTTGTAAAATGTACATGTGGCAACACAGACCACGTGGGTGGGTGCAGTGTTCTCGCTTTCCTCAGATTATTTCCCATTTCAATTTCCGTGAAACAGTTCCGGTTACGAGTTAGTAGCTAGTCTCTTCCAACACGTGTGATGCTGTAGTGTGCTCGAAAAATGCTACGAGGTTGTGAATTTCCTTGTAATTGTTAAATTGTGCAATTATTCAACAATGAATGGAAGTGAAATCATAATATATTTTGGACAATTTAGGAAACTCAGTTTACAAGAACAGATTATTGCTATACAGAAGGGAAGGCCAACCCCAACACTACCTGGTCTTACATGTAGGCTAATTTGTAGCATGCTTCTCTCAAGAAGGTGTCATTTAGTGCTGATAATTTCTTTCCTCCTCTTAAGAAATATGCAGGAGCCGCCACTGATTCTGTCGCCGAAAGGCCGTGCATGCGGATTTAACTTTTAACCGTTATATATGATTGTATCTCATTACATTTAGTAATTAATGTAAGAGCTGTAAGAAATAAAGAATAAAAGGATGGTTAATTTAATTATCTAACTGCTAACACATAATTTACTTTTCTTTTATTAGTTCGCGAAAAATTCCAATCCAATTTTGATTAATCGTATGACTGACAGATTTGAGTCTCAGCTGACATCTGAGTTCACTGACCAGCCTGCCTAATTGACTGATGGAGCGGCTGACTTGACTGACTACCGTACTGATTTGCCTGATTGAACTTAATGAGTGATCTCTTACGGAGTTACCTGGCTATATTTTCAGCTCAAGTGGAAGGTCAGATATGACACCTCCATATAATTAATGAAAGAGTGCTGGTTTGCAATATCGAACATTTTCTCTTTGAGCTATGGGTAGGTGATAACAATACTGTTTGTGACATTATGGCTGAGAAAACTGGAGTTCCTGAAGAAAATTTCTTCCAGTATCGCTTTTTAATGATTGACTGATAGATTGATCATTGATTAGGTGATTAAATCAGTTGGCATTCCTTACGGTAATTAAAAACAAAATTGTGGAGATTATTTTAATTGAAGATATTTAAAATACTTACACTGATTCCCCTCTTGAGCGCCAAATGCTACCAGCATCTTAGCAAGTTGTCGATTGTTGCTCAGAACTGCCACGTCCAAAGGTGACAGTCCATCGCTGTTCACACTGGAATTAAAAACAGATATAATCTAGCACATAAATGAGTTGCAAATTTGAGTGCCTTCACTCATAATATGGTGGTCACTTTGAGTTCAGATAAACAGTGACGTAGGAGTCGAGGTGAACAGGGTGGCCTGCTAGCATTCCGCGTCTATGAAGTCCCTGTACAGGTAATATTGTGCATTATTTATTCTATATTTAAACAATATTTCGTGTATAGTTTTTTTCAAAACTATCAGTTCTGAAAATACTCAAGGGAATAAAATATAGCTATTCTTAAAAATGATAATTTTCTGCAATTTCCATAATTTATTTACAGTGTTTAACTCTAATAAAAAACAGAAATGGACATATTATAGTTATAATCTGATACTGAATTGTTCAATTCCGATCACTGACTAGTGAACTTTGTAGATCTCTTCACTGCCATCAGCGTTAATCCATGGGCTACAGTTGGGGGTGGTTCTGTCTCGAAAATTATGATAATGGTTAATGGAACAAATAGTGAAATTTTGGCATTGGAAACGGGAGCACCTCGCGAAACTCTGCCCCAGACATTGTCCTTGACACCACAAATTCTTTTTGAATTACTGGGACTTGAACCTGAATCTTTGCCATGGAAAGGTGATGTTTTGCTTTTCGATTAAGAGTGTACACGAAATTCAGATATTTACGAATCACTGAAATATGTAACATAATAATTAGAAGTTTATCCTAATGTGAATGTGGTATTAAGAATATTGCATTAAAATTCTTGTTACTTTACATAAGAAACTGTAGCTGGATTTTTTTATATTATTAGTGAAAAAAATTACGTTTCGAATGTTTAATCAAAGATTTATTCTATCTTTGTTTTTAGATGAAAATGGGTGCTCGTTGGAGTCGTTATAAACGGCTGACTTCACTTGACTGATCAATCACTGAATATAAGAGGCAAGATACTCGTATTATAAGTAAACAAAAATGAGAGGAAGTTCCAAGACAAATGCATGAAAATGAAATTTAAACGCGAAATAATAATAATAATAATAATAATAATAATAATAATAATAATAATAATAATAATAATAATAATACCTAATAAAAGCACACAATGTGCAAGCTTATTAATTCATTTGTCACTATAGAATGTGTTAGAGGCTTCTGTCTTCGCTCATATTTCTTAACATGATAGCTATCACACTGCTTGCCACAAAGAATGATATAGACTAGAGATCTGCTGATGGTAATTCTTGTTTATCACATACCTCGTGAAGGGAAGCGTGCATTGAGAATCTTATTACTATGTAAAAGGTGAAATATAACAGAATATTATTAATAGTTGGATATCAGATTATAACGGAAGTAAAAAATAATGTTTGTATATTAATGGAAGCTAAAGAATGAAACATAAAGGGAAAATCGTAGAATAAATATACAGGGTGATCCGTTTGGGTATGGATAAAATAAAAACACAGTAAAGCATTTACTACTGGACTTCATTTGTTGAAACTTTGTGCATACAACACTGAAATATGGGGGATTGCTCAGAGCTCAACACGACCCCCATTGCGCACCCTGTACAACTCATAACGGTGATGCAATTCAGCCCATGTCCGTTGTAACATAAGAGGGGTGATTTGTAGAAAAGCTTGAGTAATTTTTATTCTCAGATCATCAATGTTCCTGGGTTTTTGTGAATAGACAATGTCTTTAACAAAACCCCACACGAAGAAATCAGGAGGGGGTAGATCTGGGGAGTTTGGGAGCCAAGCCAAGAGATAGCTGCTTCTCGTACTGGGTTTCGCCTGCGATCTCCTGCATGTTTTTTTAAACATAGAACCTGTTTCTACAAATGTTCGATACCACAACATTATGGAATCGTATTTAGGTACATTACGCACACCATACGTTGAAATTCCCTTTGAATTCTTTTAACACTCTCAAATTTAGCATACTAAAGAACATACTGTGCCAGCTGTTGATTTGTAATAGACATTTTTAATCATCTACTATTTTCATTTATCCTTTCAGATTATGCATCGTTGATTGTCATATATGGAAACTCCCATCTTTTAATCATAATATAGGCCTAACCAGCAAGAAATTTTCCTACTATCATAATAACTTTATAATAATAAATTAATATTATCCATACACAAACGGATCAGACTGTATAATAATCCATCTTTGCTTTCTTCTACTCATAGATATTTTCTGTGGCTGCAATACAAAGGGTCGGTAAAAAAATACATTTTAACCATTGTGTGCCAAGTGAAACTATCGTCTTCTGCGATTCTGAACATGACTTGGTTTCAGAACTGGATTATTTCCTTGTTATACCGAGATGAAATTAGTAGTATAAAAATTAGATAAAATTACGTAACCGTATAAACAGTCTAAATGTTTTACTACATTCATCTTCTTCATCATCATCATCATCATCATCATCATCATCATCATCATCATCATCATCATCATCAAGATATTTTAGAACTATCTCGTCCTGTATAAGTCGCCCACTATTTGAATATCTCTGTTGTCGGTAGCGTTGTGTTGTTTTTACGTTCGCTGTAGGCTGTAGACATACTGTACATAGCAGAGGATTAATACGTAGACCTACAGTTAACACAAAGAGAAAGTTTCAGTATGTGACTCATTGTCATTGTCATTGGCTTTATTTTTGTGCGGAAGAGATGCCTGAAAGCTAGCATCGCAGCCTTGAAATGGCCTTTTGGCTAAAGTATCCTACCGTTCCTATATTAAAGAATGTTAGTTGAATTCCGAATGCAGCTTTCTTTGTAGATAACAAGATTCAGCTGCGTGGTGCCATCTGTCGATTCAGCCATGTAAGCTTAACGTTCAGGCGAAGTCCCACTAGAGCGGTTCATACTGTAGTATAATTTATAGGTGGTTGCAGTTAACTTACGTAGGCAATCTACTGTAAGTTTGCATTCTGAAAACAGTCTTGAGCATAGTGGATTTAATCCCGACAGAAATACAGTAAATAACGAAATATGGGGACGGGGGTTCTGTTTTGCAATATTACGAGTAAAACATAACTATATACAGGATTAAGTTGTTATTAAAGTAATAAAAAAATAATATAGCAAATAAAACTGTACATACATAAAATCTTCCTTAAAAACACTTACTATTTGAAAAGAAAGTCTATTCTGCGTTCTTTGCTATGGGCGAACGAACTTATTGATAATTTTCTGGTTGTATTGGAAATGTTCATTGTAAATTTCCACTCAAAGTATTGCTAATGTCGAAAGCTTCTCTTGTCCCATGATATTTACCAGAAATTTTTTACCTTTAATGTATAAAAATAATACTCAACCGCAAAGGTTATATGCCGACTGCAACCAACCATCGCAATAGACAGCCTAACCGATCCGTTTGTGAAAAAAGCTACGCTATACACACATATCAGTGGTGTTGAACAGCAACCTCGTATGAAAAAGAATTCAATTTTACAGGAGAGCGGAAAAACATTTTACTATCTTAAAAACGAACAAGTGTCTGACATAAAATGATAGCCTATTTAAATCTTTTCTTATGAAGTTTTTATCTATATCTTGACCCAGAGGTTCCCAACATTTTTTGACTGACAACACACTTTACAGAACGCTCACGATATCGCGACACACTTATTTGTTTTTAATAATAATAATAATAATAATAATAATAATAATAATAATAATAACAACAACAATAATATAAGAACCAATGCTTTCTTCTAGAAGAAAAGGCGGTGGAACTCTGTGTAGAATATTTTATAGCGAATGGGGAGATGATTGCTGTTCATTGCAATGGAATTTTGTCGTTTTTAACCTCTTTTCGTCCAACTAAGACTTTCAAAGTCTAAGCCGTTCCAGCGCTTTCCGCCAGAAAAGAAAACACTGATAACTTCTATGTACTGTTGAACATCTAGTGTTGTAATTAGGTCGATGTTAACACGCAATCTAAAAAAAAAAAAAAAAAAAAAAAAAAAAAAAAAAAAAAAAAAAAAACTTCAGTGGCATTAGAAAAAACTAAGGTACAATACCTGTGTGCCAAAAATTCCAACCTGTCTATACTGGACGTTGGATAACAGATTTTCCCCTGTCTTGACCTATGATCTGTTTACAGAAGGTTCAGGAAAATTTCCTTGATAAAAATCAAGTGAAATCATATTTTGTTCATTTCTTTGACATACGAAGTTGCTGTTTAACATAATCATTATGAGAAAACAAGCGAGAATTTTGACCGTCATAGGTGGCAGAACAATTGCCACACCCCGCGCTGGACTGAATGAAAACGAAAGTTGTGTCTGTCGCTGTTAAACGAATTGCTGCTCAGAAAGAAATGAAATGCTATCGACTTCCTATATCATAATATGTTGATTAAAATTAAGTTTTTCTGAATTTATAAGGGCATTTGAAACTTTGAAGTCGTTTTTCCCAGAACTAAGAAAATGCACATTCATGGTTTTGGCACGAGGGAGACAATGTAATAAATGTGGTGATTGCGCCATTCCAGTAGTACTCTTTTACTCCCCCTTCCCCCGAAGCGTACTGCGTCTCCTCAGACAGATGTCATCTGTAAGCCAGTCACAATACTACATTATTACTCGACCAAGGCCAGTGGAGTCCTGCAGCCCGGAGCCGTGGCGCTACTGCTTCTGTGTTCGTAATACCGCATCGCGATAGTTCACATTACGCCCTCAGCTCCACTCGCCTTGGTCTAGTAATACTATACACGTTTTCGGTGAATACTATGAAAATGATGATGATAAACATTGAAATGGAGGGTGATGGTGAATAACGGGATTAAAACCAGAGTCATCAATGCTGTGCCAGCTGTTTTATCAAGACGATAAATAACATGATTAGTTTAGCAGCTGATTGTAACGAGTTTATCCTCTTTATGTCGCTTGTAACTGCTTACGATTTTGTCACAGTAGTAACTCGCTTGTTTGCAACGGGCACCCACAAGCAAACATTCTCATAGGAGCAGATAAAAAAGTTAATTTTTTTCTTCCACCATGTTAATAATGTCAAAACAAGTGATTATACAAATTTTGACCACTCGAGCACAATTACGAGGGCCGTAAAAATAAGTTTTCCTGGAGCCGTTTACAGAAAGAAAACACAGTTTCACTGGAAAAATTTATTGGAACAGATACATAACTGTTGAGCCATTTTTCAACACATTCCCTACTGGAATTGAGACATTTGTCATACCGTTGGATCGGCACTATCATACACTGGTTCCGATCCAGGCGGCAGACTTCTACGACACAGGAATACAAAAGTTGATCCCACGGTATGACAAATGTCTCAATTTCGATGGGAAATATGTTGAAAAGTAGCTCAACAATTGCTGTATATGTTCCAATAAATCTTTAAATAAAATTGTGTTTTCTTTCTGTAAATGGCCCCGGGAAACTTATTTTTACGGCCCTTGTAGTTACGTTCTAGTGGCCACAATTTGTATAAGTACTTATTTTGACATTATTAACACGGTGGAAGAAAAAGAAACTTTATCTGCCGCCATGAGAATGTTTGTTTGTCAGATAATGATCGAGTTACACTATAAAACTCAAATATTCTCTTCATCTCTTTAACTTAAAATCAAACATCTTCCTCCTTCATATACTGCTCTCGCCTAAGACTTCTTAGGCTTTTCAGCTATTTCTGATTGAGAATGTCTATAGTTAAAATGTTTGGCTTGTTACGTAGGCTTACCTATTGACATCGACGTCTGTAGACTCTAGAATAGTGCGGGCTCTGTCCACATGACCATGTTCAACAGCAGCAAACAATGCTGAAACAACAGAAATGATAGTGTAACCCATATGTAAGTAATACAAAATGATAACATATTAACCACCTTTTGAACGGTGCCGTAGCCCGTACGACTATGCCAATAGAGTTTGTTTCTTAACAATGAATAATGTGAGAAGTTTCACTAATATTTGTTGAAAATATTTGCGCTTGAAATATTATAAATAGCGCTCTTTTGCTAGTCTACTGCATCTACTCATTAAATACAGTTGATATTATTGTAAAGCACAACAAAAAAAAAAAAATATAAGAGATGGATATTAAGAACAAGTGTAGGATTAGAACGCTAACAAAATCTCTTCAGGTGTGATAAGTCTAACTGAAACCACATTGAAATATTGTTCTATTACCCTGTTGAAATATTAAAAATAACTGGCATAATAATTATTTTAATAAGTGTAGTATATGATTATGTTTCGTGACCAGAATATTGTACGAAATGGAAATATAAAAATTGGAGATTTATCCTTCGAAGAGGTGGGAAAATTTCAAATATCTTGGAGCAACAGTAACAAATATACTCGGGAGGAAATTAAACGTAGAACAAATATGGGAAATGCTTGTTATTATTCGATTGTCATCTAGTCTGCTGTCAAAAAATCTGGAAGTTAGAATTTATAAAACAGTTATATTACCGGTTGTTCTGTATGGTTGTGAAACTTGGACTCTCACTTTGCCAGAGGAACAGAGATTAAGGGTGTTTGAGAATAAAGTGGTTAGGAAAATATTTGGGGCTAAGAGGGATGAAGTTACAGGAGAATGGAGAAAGTTACACAACGCAACACTGCACGCATTGTATTCATCACCTGACATAATTAAGAACATTAAATCCAGACGTTTGAGATGGGCAGGGCATGTAGCACGTATAAGCGAATCCAGAAATGCATGTAGAGTGTCAGTTGGGAGACTGGAGGGAAAAAGACCTTCGGGGAGGCCGAGATAGATGGGAGGATAATATTAAAATGGATTTGAGGGAGGTGGGATATGATGATAGAGACTGGATTAATCTTGCACAAGATAGGGATCGATGGCGGTCTAGGTGAGAGCGGCAATAAACCTGCGGGTTCCTTAAAATCTATTTGTAAGTAAGTAAGTAGGCTACACGAAATATGATTGAAAAATGTTATATGAAATTTGAAATAATTTAATTATTTTAATTTTCTTATTAAATTGCGGCAATTTAATTTTGCGTCATTCATAAAAGGGTCTCGCTTTGGAGTGAACTGTAAATTTTTTTATCGCCGTGCTTTGCCCTCGGTACACCATTGGAGACGATCTACATAGGACCATATGATGATGGTTAATGGAGCAGTGGTGGAATGCTGGTAGGGGAAACGGTAATACTCCGCAAAAACCTATAACCAAGCACCATCTTTGTCCACCACAAATTCTACTTGGATCCGCCGGAATTTGAGTCAGAGTTAGGCCTATTTGAAATTTGTATTGTGTTACGTAGTGTGCTAATGCAACAGTTATTATTATTATTGAATGAATTAGCCATTGATTCTGATACAGAGGACTTGAAAAGCACGCTTTTAAAATAGGGCTGGTAGCAGTAACTATGCTAACTTATGTATGTGAAAATTAAACATTGAATGGAGCAGATAAAAATAAAAAAAAAAAAAATCGATTCAACAAAGATGAGGATTTTACGTTCTATGCTACAGAGGCCTATAGACTTTAAACCAAAACATAAGCTCAGGAATGCGAATAGAATCGCATATATTCATTTTGACATCGGTATATACTAGTAGAATAAAAAAGAAAACGGAAGCAACAATGTCACGCACAAAATTTAAGAACGCAAAAAAGAGGAACTCAAAATAATAATACCAAATTACAAATCCAGATTACATTGAAATAGGATTATACGGTCAGTATGTCTCTTTCTGTTCAACTCATCCTGCATCCTAATTGAAAATATTTAAATATTTTTGTACCTGATCTTTTGTGTGAATATGTGTGCGCGAGCGTGTGCGCATATGTGTAAAGAGAATATCATTCATGACCATTAATTTAAAGAGGATAATTCATGGATTGGGGAAAATAATAATAATAATAATAATAATAATAATAATAATAGTAATAATAATAATAATAATAATACTTAAAAAAATTAATTCAGTTTCACAAAGCTGTGTTATGTGTTCTGTAAAACAGTGTTCTCGTCATCATCATCATCATCATTGGCATTACGGCCCTCATAGTTTAGCCTTAGCCTCCCTCACAGTGTTCTCGTGAAAAGTAAAAATTTGTTGAAATCATAACGACGATAATATCATATTTAGGTAATTGTATTCAATGTAGGCGTATATAACTTGTAGCTATATATCAGTAATTTTATTTATTTTCCTTGGTGCCATAGTTTATAAATAATTAACGCGGGAAAACTAAATAAGAATGTTAGTAAATCTATACGTGCCAAACTAAAGAACCTAGCTGTTGCACTTAGTATGTTTTTTTTTTCGGTTATTTAGCGTGAATGGAATTGGTGATAGCGAGATGACATTTGTCGAGATGACACCGGGGATTCGCCTTGGGATTACCTGATATTCGCCTTATAGTTTGGGAAGTCCTCAGGTAAAGTCAAACTAGTTAACCAGTCCGAGTGGGTTTTGAATCTACGCCACTCCCGAGCAGAACTTCGTATCATTAGGCAGAGCTATGCCGATGGCTGTAATGTATTGTATCTTTTAAAATGTTACCACAAAAATAATTATAACAGTAATTACTGTTACATTTAAAATTTAAACAGAACTTACTTGAAATATTGAAAATGTGTATCAAATGCATCAAACGTCGCAAATCTACAGATATATTAATAGGTATTTTAATATTACAATAGTGAGAAAACAAATTTGAGGGAAGTGGGATATGATGGTAGGGACTGGATTAATCTTGCTGGGGATAGGGACCGATGGCGGGCTTATGTGAGGGCGGCAATGAACCTCCGTGTTCCTTAAACGCCATTTGTAAGTATAAGTAAGAGAACACAGTAGATATGCAATATTGTTGTACACGAGATCAGGTACTGACTAGGTAGCTGCAGAACAGCGCTTAGAACCGGTTTATATTCGACCGGTCGGAGAACAACCGGCGAGGTTGAACATCCGACCGAATATCCGTCTTTCAAGCGGTAGCTCCTAATGTTTTGCAGGGTAGACAGAACACAAGGCGCACTTCACCATACTAGAACTCTGGTGACATTATTTGACTACAGAAATGAAGTAACAACTGAAGGAAATTTACTTTTCCTAATTAAAAACGGTGTTAGCTTTAAATATGCCTATAATTGATTGGACACTTTGATACATTTATTTTCATAACTAATATACATCAACTAATGGACACCGGTAACAACAAAGGAAATAAGCGTATGGTAATGCATAGTTGAAATCTGACATGTAAACAAATGCATGAATACTGTAAAATAAATTACAATTATTTACAAAATAGAAGAGCAAATAAATACAAACTTACTATTGTAACTTTCATACTTTAAACTCAAAATGCATAGGTTACCTCTAAAAGAGTAGTTGTTAACTTAATATAGCCTATGCCTTTCAATTATTCTAAGTGGATGTATTATTGTTTCACTAATAAATCATTTTTAAGGAGATAAAAAGTTATTAACAAAAATGATGCATGCTGTTTCTTCTGACGATACCTAACTGCAATACCTGGATTTTTGAATGAATGAATGAATGAATGAATGAATGAATGAATGAATGAATGATTGATTGAATGAATGAATGAATGAATGGGGTGAGAGGAGGAAATATCAATTGAAAGGTACAGATGATAATCGCGTCCTTGCAACGATTCTTGAAACTCCTGGATGGCTCAATGTCGTCTGTCTTTCATGACCCAGATCCACCACCCGAGAAAGACTCGGACATTCGTTAAATCGAACAGTGTATCACTCCGCGAGACGAAGAATCTTAAAGGCTGTCTATAGCGCCAGGCGTTCTGTAGCAGTATATTTAAGTTTTTTCGTAACCGATTGTGCACGACTCTAGTAGGCTACTGACTTTCCTGTATAGTCTAATATAGGTCTAAGAGAATTCGAAAGGAATAACTACCCTATAACAAGAAGTACCGTTTGGTTACAGTTACGCAATGAATTTCTTGTATATATGCAAAAAAGAAAAAAAAAACAAACAAAAACAATATTCCTACACAGTTAAGTTTTTCTGTTTTTTCTTTGTTTTTAGCAGCCATCCCTGTAACCGAATTATTTATTTGTTTATAAAATTGTACAAATAACGATTTATAATTAACAAAGAGGAATTGTCCTTGAGATATGATGTATCAATATGAAATCTATGGAAAAAAAATTACACTAAATTTTGAAAGAGTTCCATGCGCTCCAAACAATAATCTAATCACCTCTCAGCGATTTTCAGGTATGCTGTATTTTTCTTCTAGCCTGAATGTTCAGAACTATAAATATGATCAATTTTCAGTTCTGTGCTCTGCTAAAAATTGTGATCTGAATAATATTTGAAAAATTGGGTAGTGTTAAAAAACATCTCTCGATGCTTCTAAATTCGGTATGGATGTTTGTTTCTAAGTGAGAGGTTTTCTAAGGTATTGGTTTCCAACTTTCGTACATTTGCTGTTCCCTTTTCACAGGATTTATTATATGAAGCGAACTAATGATGCTGGCTAATGCACAACTTCTGAGCATCGTCTTCTTATGTATTTTGAAAAGTAAGGCTCTGAGAAGGAAATAATAAGATGATCCCTTGAAAGGTAATCCCCTTACGTCCACATAGAGTGCTTAGCTTTGAGAAACAGAAAGCAGTCCTTGTCGTTTATGTCTGTTTCTTACCATGTAAGTGGATATTGATTTTGTTTAGCTTATCTAATTTCTTCTTTGCTGTTTTTGTCAGATTCAGCCCATCAACCAGAAACTCCATCCCTCCCTCCTGCAACTCTGTAAACAGAAATGATAATTTCAAATAAAAAGAAAAAAGTTAAAACAAAACAAACTTAAAACAAAATTAAGTGAAAAATCAGTACACGGAAATAAAGTAAAAACCCATTTTCCTTCATTTATAGAGATAGTATAAAAATTGTTCTATGTACTTGTGAAACAAATAACATAATGACATAGAATTTGGATTTCAAATTGAAAAACATTTAAGGTACAATACATAAGTATGGAACTGTAAACTGAAGATATAGGTACTTTAATTGTATACTGTACTATGAGTTTTATTGTTTTCGGAAAGGCTAAAAAATGAAGGAATTATGTAAAAATAACATTATAAGTGATTATAATTGTATGTATAAAGTTATGAAATGTGATTTGAAGTCTTGAGTTCACAAAAATGTAAGTGAAGAAAACTATTAAAATATTCACAAAGGTTATATATTTAAGTTCGTCTTAAAATAACACAATTTAACACTTACATCTAAAGAGATCTTGATTACAAATAAATATCTATGTGTGTCTAATTTTTGATGTTAAACAATCAACGAAATTAATCTACAAGTAATTTAATTACGGCGAAGTCCATAATTAATTAATAGACTGTAAATTCTCGTATGAACTCTAGCTAAACAAGTGACAGTATTGGTTAGACATTTTTATAAACGCAGGCAATTACAAATGTACTCTGGGATAAAAATCTAATTGAGTAAATTTTAACTAGTGTCTAATAGTTTTTAAGTTAAGCATTCCATATATTACAATGTGGATTTAAAATAAGAATTAGAGTAGTGAGTAAACATAAATTGGTGTGTCGGACACATGAAATACCATTAGATAAGACTTAACAACGAACTACAAAATTAATATTTGTTACCTCAAAATGGCTTTGACAGTATAAAACAATTGAATCGTTTGAGAAACCACACAAGTCATTTTAGCCACAACGAGTTTATTGTGCTTCTGACATTAATACATAGACTACATTTGCACGTCTGTAACAGAAAGTGGATATGTCCGTTTTATTTTAAGTGATGATGTCATAAGAGTATTTCCCTGAAGAGGGTGAAATCAATAGATTTTATGAAGATATATTTTCCTGGCCTAGTCGTAAAAAGAGATGACGCATCTGAGGAGCTGTAGTGAGAGACTTGAATCAAATATCAGTGTTTTCACTTTCAAACGCTTCAGAATTTTTCTTTTCATTTTGTAATAGGAAGGACAAAATACGTTGTGTACTAAATTTTACTTAAATAGCTTCTGTTTTCATTCGCTTATATACAAAATAAATACAAACTATCATAAATTTTATAGTAAATATTTCAGGTATTTAAGAAATAACACATATCCATGAACTTTAGGGTACCCTGGCACTCTAAAATATAAATAATTTAAAGGTTAACTTAAAATATTTGGAAATATTGCAATTCAAATGAAAAAATTACCCTAAAAAGATAAGAACATACACCCAATATTTATAGCTGTAGAGAGGTTTTTCTTTTTTGCACTTTTCCCAAAATTTATGGCTAGGAGCATGGGTGGTTTCTCGAATAATCGATTCAGTTGTGCTGTGAACTTTTTGCTCTCCAATACAGGCTAATTTACAACTTATTTATAGATAATATTAATTTTCCCTTCCAAACCGTGAGTAAAAAATCAAAGAATTTAATAGAAGCATCTTTCGGTATGCTATAAACTCTAGGAAAACAATAGTGTTACATTGAAAAGAAAACATAGGCACATAAAAACACCAGAAATAAAAGACGCAAACCTTTGGACTGTCCTTACTAGAGATGAACAACGATCGAGAAAGCAAGACTAACAGCGCCCGCAAAACCAAAACCCGCACTACAGTGTTGTATACGTCGCGTAAAGACTGCTTGTAAGTGTTTCGAGACGTCGAGATTGATCACTCCCGAAGTCCCGAACGTCAAGCAGCCTTGAATCGCTACAGTTGTTTATACCTGATTGAACTTTTATCTACTTTGGTAATTGTTATATGAGGACCGTTTTTGCGAAACTTGCTAACTGTAAAAACTAAATTTTACAGGAGACACAAAAAAACTGAATGGAGACAAGTAGGTTATAGGTGCAACGATCACACTTTGACACACTACAATGAAGAGAAATAATTCAATTTTACTAAGATGCCTGTAACATCGTGTAGAGGCATGCCTTACGTTAACGAATCCACCAAAATCTCAATTTTTCAAATTTTGCAGTTAGCAAGTTTTGCAAAAACGGTCCTCAATTATGTATAAACAATCAAGTAGCCTATTTGAAACATCATCTCTACCTTTCAATGTATACTAATACGTTCCCCAATCTTTATTTAATTACTAGGCCCTTATTAAAAGACTAGGAATTTTCTTTTCATATGTTTTGAGATGAAGTGTGCAATCTCGAGTAAAAAGATATTAACGTTATGTTTTATGTTTCTTAGAAGTGCAAATTTATTTGAGAATTTTTTTTCTATTTATATAACCATAGGTAATATATTATAGAACCAGAACATTTTTACTAAGCTACTGTTCTGTTTTGTCTTTTTGTCTCACTTAAACATTTATAATGTTATTTATTTCAATGATATATGTTATTCAAAGTTACGAAATCTTTCCACGCCGGCCGAATGCTATTTCGAGAATGATGAGCGAGACTCGAAGCGCACGAGAATGACGAGACGAGACTCGAAAGACAAATGCAACGAACACAGCGAGCGAGAGCGGCAGTTAGTTTTGTTCATCTCTAGTCCTTACAATCATTGAATCAATAAATAGAAGATTTAACTTGAAATTTACGAAGAACTAGATCCATTATCAGGAAATAGAACGTAGTCTGTAGTATTGTATTTAATAATAACTCCATTGCGATATGAAAACGTCTGAGGATGATGTCGTAACTCTTTGCAGATAGTTAATAGGATTTGGTAAGAGTGTTGCATCCGTGATGAGAAATTAGCCATTCTTATAGTTAGTTCCATATCATATTACACAATATTTCATTCACTTACACAACAGAACACTCACTGTTACTCACCTTATATTTATACTTGTCACAATTCTTACCATACAAAAATGTTACAGATCATTTTTAATGTTATATATCTATCGTGTTCAAATTATTGACTTTGAGAAGTAATTTCAAACCGTCATTTAAAAAGTAACAGTCTTTACTTCGCAAGGCTGATTTTTCAAGCGTGCTAACTAAATAACTTGCTAATTAATGATCCCTGAACGTACACCAATAATATTCTGTTATACTTGTCGGCTTCGCTAGTTTATTAAAGCTAATTTTGTAATTTGATACCCAGAAAAAATAAGCATTTCTTGTTATTCAAGACTTAATCCTTAAGTCTTTTTTAACACCTGCTACATTTACAATCTGTCTACAATAGACAATAAGTAAATATTATAAAAGAATATGACATGAGTGGAGATGTTATCCCATGACAACACTCCAAAAGAAAAATAACAATGTTTCAAATAGCTGTAGTAAAAATGAATGGACGGTCCAAAACTATTGGTCCAACCCTTAAATTGGCAAAACTTCATTTCTCACACTAGTTTATTAAACCTTGTCGGACTGTAAAGAAAACAACTATCGCACTGTTCATATTTTATATGTTGTACAATATTATAGTATTATGAAATTTTCCTACCAATTTTTTTTCTATTGTTCTATTAAAATTATAGCCTATTAACCTGTTGTATCCTATAGGATACTTTGTGAATTTAAGGGTTAAAGGAAAAGAGGTGCATTGAGGCAGGTTGAGGAGTTGAAGTATTTGCAAAACGTTATGGATCTCTTACATTATAATAAGAACTTCGTATGTTCCGTCACGGATTCAGTACTTTCACCTAGGATTTAGTTGCTTAGCAGCTCACTTACATAAACTAGGCATTTTCGAATTATCAGAATGCATTATTTCATGAACAGAAATCACATCCGACTTCATGATAACCCAAAGATAGCTCTGTACTGGCATGCAAGAATGCAAATGAAAGACTCTGGAGAATCTTCGCATTAAGACACCACCAATGTAATTCACTTACATATTATCAGACATAAATTCTTAATTAATCTATATTATGTATTTTTGGAAAGGTCCATAATTTGTTGTAATGGATAATGTCATTTTATTGCTAATTTTCCCTAAGACTTAATAATCCAAATCGATGATCAGTGAAGTAATGTCCCCAACTATGGACATAACTAAGATATAACCAGTGCTCTCATGATATTTTTTTTTCTTTACCATATGCCCCTCCCCATAATTTTTTCCCTTGAAATTATGTTTTACTCTCACTGTCTCTCCTACCGTCATTTAGTGGATGTTTTCGTGTTAAAAAAGTAAAGAAATTGTTTTGCTTTACATTTTAGTTGTAAAATAAGGTTTACCTAAGTTGTAAAACAAAGTTGATTTGAAGAAAGTCTCATGAAGCTGAAGCACGCCTGTCGTTACGAATCTTGGAGCGTGTACTACAATACTAAGGGGTTTTCAACCTTTTTTTTTTTCCATACAGTTCTGGAGTCCAGCACTATAGAGGTGAACCATTTATGTTCATGAACATCAAAGAAGATGTATGTATTAGAAACAAAAAAGATTATCTAAGAATAGTACAAATAATCTCTTTGTAGAAATATGGATCTCCATGAACAGAATTTAGGCACCCATACACCGTATTGCTGCATATGGGCAAAATATTCTCTTCCCCATACGATTCATAAAAAAATTATAGGTTCCCATACGCCATATGACCCCCATGACAGCATTGGTGTAACTAATCTAATTACCGTAAACTGGGGTTACTTTGAACACGGAGGAAACTTTGAAAATTTTTTCAGAAAATCATATTTAGCTTTCTACATGCTGTACTTGTGTTATAAATGCGGGTAAATTATCATAAATCATTCTCATACCAAATTTATCTCCATTTATAAGTGCAGCATGTAGAAACCTAAATATATTTTCTGAAAAAAATGTTCAAAGTTTCCTCTGTGTTCAAAGTAACCCCAGTTTACGGTACTTAACGTCAACATACTTGGTTTAGATGAGTTTACAGCCCACATAGAGTTCCTTCGTTTTGTCCCCACACTAGAAACTGTGGGAAGCTGTTGTTTCAGGAAGTTTTCCATCGGTGTTGGCGAACTCCTCGACAATGAATTTGATTTCTGTCGCATGTACGGTCTCTGAGGATTGCTGTATCTCTGTGGATCCAGTTTTGGCGAAGACAACTTGACATTTTGCTGTTGCTCTGCTAGACCTTGCAAAGATGTGGGTTTGGTTTGGTGTGCTTGCTCTTTCGTCAGTCCTAACACCCATGTTGCTCTCGAAGACTGAGAATCTTCCATATCTTCGATATCTTCAACATCTTCCACATCTTCATATTTTTCTGTTTTCTGGCTAGGAACTGGTTTAGGCTTGGACTGCTTATTTTGTTGATTGGTAAGTCCTAGTATCCAAGTCGCTCTAGTTTGTAATTTTGACTCTTTATGTTTCCCCGAGCCACCAGGCGATTTTCCGTTTCTGTTCTGCTGATAAGCAAAACTTGGCAGCCATGATACTCTTGTACTCTTCTGCTTCTGCTGCGGAGGTTCAAGACTTGGAGGCTGCTGAGATGTTGGACTTGGTAGCGTCGACGACCTCAGGAACTTGACTGTTTTTGATTGTTGCGTCATTTCCTGGTTGGTCGGAGGACACGGTATATTGTTGTTATTGTTGGCAGCATTGGCAGTTGCTGTTCTCCATCGAGCTCCGACAAGTCTCAGAGATGATCGCACTGACCTTGAACGACGCAAAGCAAGGCCTCCTCCAGAACTGGAACTACGTCGACGCTCTACTACTTCCATTGTTGGCTCTGTCTGGAATTATTGCCTTGGCACGATTGTTTCAAGAAAATGTGTCACATAGCCAAGCGATCGTTCTGACTAAATATAACAATTTTTTGACAGTAATGTTGTGTTCTCCAACACTAGTGAATTTTATATGCACCATCTTAGTCATCTTCTTTGGAAATGCACACGGGTTATTTCGTTACATATATTATGTTTTCTTTCCGCTTGTTTAGAGCTGTAATTTTTTAAAAATTATTAATACACACCTTCCCAAGGCACTTTCTACAGGTAAGTACACAAAACATTTAAATAAACAAGCATTTACATGACTGTAATGCATTTAATGTCGTTATTTGTAACATTTTAATTTAACATGCCTTTATTAATATTTTAATCATTTAAAAACGCGAAATGACACTAATTGTTTGATTGGTTGGCCGATTGATTGATTGATTGATTGTTAACTTCCAATTATGATTGCTGTGCTAAGTTAACTTGTAATATTGCTTCTTATTTACAAAACATTTATTCGTTAATATTTAATTATTTTACAAACGTGATTAACAAAATTTTATCGATGAATTGTGCGATTGATAACATAATATCGTCGTCGTTCAGGCAGAAGTCACCAAGTCCAAAATTGACGAAGTCCATTATTTTGGATACCGTATTTTAAGAAATAATGCGTATCTACATGGCAAGAACTTCACGTTTATGCCGATAAAATTAACTAGAAAATGTAATCAGAAGAAATAAATAGGTTAAATTATGTCAAAAAAGATTTTTAAAATTTGATTAAACTTTAAAATCGCTGTAACTCAAAACAACAATTTTGGACTTAGTGATTTCTGCCAGAGCGACAACGATATAATGTACCAACATATAATGTGAAACTACTTTTTGTACACCAGCATTATAAACAGTCTTTTTCGTTAGTCAAAGTAGTGCACAATATGATACATTATTGTACCAGTGTAGTAAAATATTGCCATGCCAACAGAAACGTAATAACTTCTATTATGATGGCATAACTTGTGCGATAAAATTAATATTACGAAATGATTTCCCGTGAAATAATATTTAATACATCAATGCTGTCATAGCAATCCATTCTTCATAGACTATGACATCATTGCAAATTTGATATGTTATAATGCTGTCGTACACAAATAGGGTATGAAATGCGGTTATAATGTTATACAGTTACTTTATTCGTCAAAATTAAGAAATTCGCTTCTCTTCCTAAACATAGTCATAAGATAAAGAATAACATAATAAACTAGTTTCATAATGCACTATTATTAATGATCATTGCATTTTAGAATACTTGTTCACTAATGTATGATTCTCGTATTTACCAAGCTCTAATAAATATTCGTCGTTGGATTGGCTGGTTTATTCATTTATGTTATATAGCCTACTACACAGTCTAGGATATAGTAACGAAGCTTGAGTTTATGAGGGTACTAGGAACAATAGACTGTGCAGGTACTATTTCGCATTGTCTGTAATGAGGCGATAGTAGCGATCCTAGTGGTTAGTAACTATCTATGGATGCATATTTACTACATATTGAGCTTCGTGACTGTATATACTAGACTGTGCTACTACTTCAAACTCTTCGGTGGTTTTTCTATTACCATAAGGTTGAATTTATTGATATTTTTCAACCTTTCAGAGATGCAATTAAGCTTTTTGCTGGTCGTTGCATCGCGGATTCAAACTCTGCAGAAAGTAACGGATTTTAAAAGGTGTTAAAATACATTGCATAACTTACTTTGGGAAAAAAGTAAAGCTGTGGGCCATTTGTAGTAGATCTACGGCACGCAAAATAATCCTGTCCCAAAATACGTTGCATGACTTACTTTGGGAAAAAAGTAAAGCTGTGGGCCATTTGTAGTAGATCTACGGCACGCAAAATAATCCTGTCCCAAAATACGTTGCATGTGGGAAAAAAGTAAAGCTGTGGGCCATTTGTAGTAGATTTACGGCACGCAAAATAATCCTGTCCCAAAATACGTTGCATGACTTTGGGGAAAAAAGTAAAGCTGTGGGCCATTTGTAGCAGATTTACGGCACGCAAAATAATCCTGTCCCTGAGAGAGGGTTCCAGGCAAGATTAGTCGATCATTTTTCTCCCACGTTGAAATTGCACGCAGAATGATCTCTGTATTTTAAAGCGTCGTTAAATAAATCACTTCTGCTACTGCTACCACTACCACCACCATCACCACTACTACCACTATTACTGCTACGAATGTTTCAATAAAAATAAACAACCTGTCTCAGTGACTTCATGGATTATATTACTTCTATCAGGGCTGTGTCAAGAACTTGTGTAATTATTATTTTGACCTTTACCTTTAATATTTCTTTTCTGAAGTAGGGTGGAGAATTTCATATTTTGCAATTACTTTATCTTATCATTCGTACCCTAGTTTTTGGGGAACTATAGGTAGAGTATACACATTGATAAGTGTGTATGCCTATCTGTAAACTGTATATTGTATACATGAAAGATACTATGAAACAAATACCTTTGGTATTATGTTGAACAACTCGTAAAAGAACATAATAAGTTGGGTTAAACACTTAGGGATAAGTGTTGTCTCGATCACTGATCTTCATACAACTTAGGGTATCAATTCGTCAGTAAATCAGCTGGACAAAGGAGATGCAATTTTAATTTTGGAGCTGTAATTTGTTTCGAGAATATTCTTATCCGGGACGTAGTAATTTTGTCTTGGTCATATTCGGCATTCATAGGTTTGAACTTACTGATGCTTACAATGAGGTATGAAACTTTCTCTAATAGGCCTACTTTTTAGGAGCTGTTTGTAGCACAATAGCTACTGTAAGAAGAAAGAGATAAGAAAAGGATGGGAAGAACTCTGCATGATAATTAAAATGCATTCAACTGGATGTAATATGACGGAGACTAATGCAATTCTACTTAAAAAGCCAAATCCTTTATCCCGTCTCTATTTTAATAATACGGGTTCATACTGCCTATCAAAGAAGAGACAGGGAGATAGATAAAGACAGATATTGGATTGAGAGCCAAATACGTGGATAGAGAGAGAGAAGTGAGGAGCGGGGGAGAGACAGATAAGCAATTAAAAACATTCTGAAGAAAAGGTAGATGGGCAGAGAAGTCGGCGGATAGAGTGGTAGACTAGCGGGCAGATGAACAGACACCAGAGGGACAGACGAGCGGACAAAGCAAACAGAGGGTCAGCGATCAGCGAGACAGACAAGCAGTCAGTCGGGCATACGAGAGGACAGACGGGATAGACGAGAGGACAGAGGGGCAGACGAGCGGATAGAGGGCATACGAGAGGGCAGAGAGACAGACGAGCGAACAAAGCAGACAGAGGAACAGACACGCGTACAGAGAGACAGACACGCGATCAGCCGGACTGACGAGAGGACAGAGGGACAGACGCGTACAGAGAGACAAACGCGTACAGAGAGACAGACATGGGATCAGTCGAACAGACGAGAGGACATAGGGGCAGACGACAGGACAGAGGGACAGACGAGCGGACAGAAAGACACACGCCATGGATGAATATATAATAGGATGCGAAACTTACTGAGTTTCCCGTAACACATACTAGAGGCGCTGTTGTAGAAATTGATCTTGCTGCCACCTGTTGGGGGAGGGGCGTTATTACATCTAGCAGCGCACCAAGTAGCGAAAAGAGTAATTACTCCTTGCATTTAGCAGCGCACCTGGTGACGAAAATGTTAAACTGTGCAGAAAGTATTTCCTCCCACCCTCATAGATATTCAAAACTAACCCAATTTAAAATAAAACATTTACATTTTTATTCCTCACAGCATCTTCTACTGAAAATTCTTACTGGAGCCAACAGGAAGATAAAATAGACGATCTATTTTACACTACCCAATTAAAATATAACCATACAGAGACAAAAAAATAAAGCAAAAGGTTAGATAATTGGGATTGTATTCTTTGGGTATTTATTGTACAGCGCAATGGAAAAGTCTGCAAGAACTACTTAGATATTAACTTTACAATACATTCAACAACAATATTTTTACAACGTCCATAAACATCACTGTTTAACATACACTGCTTATATACACACGTATCACTTTATGTTCACTTATTAGCAAGTTTCTCTCTGCCATCTCGCTCCTGGAGCAATATCTCGAACGGATAAATAGAGAACTCTGGGTAATGTATCCAACACGTAGTTATAATGTTCATCACCTACGACGTTGGGCGCTGATCATATTATTTCAGCCCCCCGCCGCCAGATGGTGCTGACCGCAGTTTCGCATCCTATTATATATTTATCCATGCACACGCGATCGGCTTCACACGAGAGGACATAGAGGCAGGCGAGAGGACAGAGGGACAGATGAGAGGACAGAGAGACAGACAAGAAATCAGGCGGAGAGATGAGAGGACAGAAGGGAGACGAGAGGACAGGGACGGACGAGCGAACAAAACAGACGGCGGGACAGACACGTGGTCAGCTAGACAGACGAGAGGACAGACGGGAGGATAGAGGGACGGACGAACGGACAGAGAGAGATGAGCGGATAAAGAAGACTAAGGGACAGACACGCGGTCAGCAGGAACAGACAAGCAGACAGAAGGACAAATACGCTGACGGAAGATCAGATACTCTGACGGAAGAACAGATACACAGATCGAGTTATATACACCAGAACAGAGGAACACCCATAATGGGGGACGTACAAAGACAAATGGGCAGGCAGAAATACATGCAGAAGGATAGAGGAAAGGAAAAATAGGTGAGCTTATGAAGAGACAGCGGGCTGTCTGGTTATGCAGAGCTCGTATTTATATGAACATATCAGAAAGTTTAAAATCGAACTCTAATAATAGTAACAGCATTTCGGGTGACGGATGCGTGGTATTATCAGACCATCTCTGTGTGCAGATACATCGATTGACCGTGAAGACTACTCGCCGGCCGCCTCTGTTGGATATGTGCTTGTTTAAAATTAAAAATAACAAGCTTTGGAACCAGTGAGGCGTTCAGGCTCTTGTTTACTTCCTCTTTGTGTACCTTGTGGAAATTTGAGTGGGGGTGGTGTAGGTCACATGACAGAGGCAGAGTGTGGATTGCTGTGACAATACTCGTAAGGGGAAGCGTGTTCTAAATTACGAGTACGATTTTTTCCTCGTTAATATTCAAAGGGTGAATGTTATCAGATTCTCCTGAGATCAGAATTATGTAGATGGCAAATAAATTACGGACTCCCGTACATCATGCGCCGCTGACATGGGGAAAGCGGATCTAATTAAAATATTTTATCTTCACAAAACAAGGGAGCTTAAATTACAGAGGGTCGTACTGAAAGTCATGAGCAACACATTGCTATAATCTCAATTTCAGAAATGTAACAAAAACGATTATATGATAACGAGCTACAGACTTTATACTATGTATTAAAGCTAAAGCAAGGAGATGCACTATCACCTTTACTTTTTAACTTTGCTCTAGAGTATGCCGTTAGGAAAGTCCAGGATAACAGAGAGGGTTTGGAATTGAACGGGTTACACCAGCTGCTTGTCTATGCGGATGACGTGAATATGTTAGGAGAAAATCCACAAACGATTAGGGAAAACACGGGAATTTTACTGGAAGCAAGTAAAGAGATAGGTTTGGAAGTAAATCCCGAAAAGACAAAGTATATGATTATGTCTCGTGACCAGAATATTGTACGAAATGGAAATATAAAAATTGGAAACTTATCTTTTGAAGAGGTGGAGAAGTTAAAATATCTGGGAGCAACAGTAACAAATATAAATGATACTCGGGAGGAAATTAAACACAAAATAAATATGGGAAATGCCTGTTATTATTCGGTTGAGAAACTTTTGTCATCTAGTCTGCTGTCGAAAAATCTGAAAGTTAGAATTTATAAAACAGTTATATTACCGGTTGTTCTGTATGGTTGTGAAACCTGGACTCTCACTCTGAGAGAGGAACATAGGTTAAGGGTGTTTGAGAATAAGGTGCTTAGGAAAATATTTGAGGCTAAGAGGGATGAAGTTACAGGAGAATGGAGAAAGTTACACAACACAGTACTGCACGCATTGTATTCTTCACCTGACATAATTGGGACATTAAATCCAGACGTTTGAGATGGGCAGGGCATGTAGCACGTATGGCCGATTCTAGAAATGCATATAGAGTGTTAGTTGGGAGGCCGGAAGGAAAAAGACCTTTAGGGAGGCCGAGAAGTAGATGGGAGGATAATATTAAAATGGATTTGAGGGAGTTGGGATATGATGATAGAGAATGGATTAATTTTGCACAGGACAGGGACCAATGGCGGGCTTATGTGAGGGCGGCAATGAACCTCCGGGTTCCTTAAATTCCAGTAAGTAAGTAAGTAAGTATTAAAGAAGGATGTGAGCGATAGAGTTTTTACCTTCTGAAAATAATTTATCAGAAATGTTTTTGCAACACCTAAAATCTTGCCCTGAATGAAAGGGCCCAGATAAAATTTACCCGCCATTACTATTCCAAACTTTCTGCTTCGCTAATGGTGGCCTCTGATGTTCTAATCAGAAAAAGTATAAATGAAATCTTGGAGTTGCTGCAAAGTTTCCTAAGACTTTACAAGGTCGTTAAAACTTGAAGGAACAGAAGTGGGTCAACAGTATCAGATATCCTGGGACTCGTAAAATGTCAGCAGTCTGACGTATATAAAGATTTAACCCTCACACTATATCTAGTCTAAACCAAATGATTGGCGAGATAGGCTTAGTTGTTTGTAAGTAGTTTTAGCCGTGATGTAATCCATCCTTAATTTGTTTAATATTGTTAAGAGAATCATAGTTAATAAATATTTATATTAATAATTCGACGTTAGCGAAGATGAAACCAAGAAGATAAACTTTTTGGTGGCAGAAATTTAAAATGAGAAGAAGGAAGATGGTATTATAAAATCTGACATAAAGGAAGAAGTATTCATATACAGGGTGATTAACGAGAATTACCGTCCCTTACGTAGCTTATTTCCGAAGACATTATGAGAAAAAAATGTCATATAAACATGTGTCCTAATCTCAATATTTTCAGAATTACACTAATCTGAAGTTGTTTGTAAAATATATTTTTTCTTTAGTTTTAAAGGTAAAAGAATATTACAGATAAAGAAGGTATTCTAGTAACAACTTCAAATTAGTGTAACTCTGAAAATATTGAGTTTAGGACAAATGTTTAGGCTATATGACATTTTTTGCTCAGAATGTCTTCGGAAATAAGCTCCGTAAGCGACCGTAAATCCTCGTGAATCTCCCTGTATAATGTGTTTCTTTATAATCAACAGTAAATTAAGGTATATCCCATTTAAAATATTTTATCTTTACATTAATTATGACAAAAGCAATATTAATTGATTGATATTGTTACATTATAGTTTTACTTGCTAATAAATTGCAGTTGCGTAATATACTCGTATTTGTTGTGTAATTACTATATTGATTTCTTCAGTGCTAATAATTGTATTAAAAATTAAATCAGTCCTTTAAGAAAAGGAACGGTGGTATAAATATATGATTTTCAGGAAAAAATTAATTACTGAAATTCAGTCCTTTCCAAAACAAACGTTGTATTATACATGCATAGTGTAGCTTCTTCCGGGAAGGAAGTAAAGCTGTGAAACTCGTGTCGTGAATTTACGGCACGAAAGAAGCACAGCTACACAATTTTTGGTCCAGAGATGTAACTCTCATCTAAAAAATTGCGCGGCGGACAAGACTTCAAACCATCTACTGACTGTGAATGATCATCTGCGTTTCTGCAAGAAATCTGGGGTAATAACACTGCGAACCCAGCCACTCCACTGTTAAGGGGCACAAGGAAACTTATACTATTCTACTTATGGAAATACTTCCTTCATCAATTGTACTAACTATGCAATAACGAAGAGTCATTGAGCAACTAAATAAATGTTTTCCGACGGGTACTACACAACTTTTGGATGATGGACGATTAAAGTACACCTAATCAGAAGAAAAGGTGTTTTCATTCCCAACTTTCTTGGACGTTTGGCTTGACTCGAGGTCTGAACCCGAGATGGATTCATGCACTTAGACACTCATTGGTCTATTTTGCGCCCTATATTTGCGATTATTGTGCAATGCGTGAAACCGTGAATCTGAGGCTTACATGTTGTCCATCCTGCCTCAGCCCTGACAGAGCCAGAATACCTGATAAACCTCAGGGCCCGAAGACCTAAGCCCTTAGACTCTTCACCAGCATCATCTTATTTGCTTGGCAAACTATTTTTGTCACCAAGGATTTGTTTCGCATGTAATTAGATCATCATAATTTATTGCTAGAAAGTCACTGACAAGCAATCATTGTGATGAAGGCAGATAAAAAAGTTTTTTTTTCTTCCATCATGTTAATAATGTCAGAACAGGTGCTTGTACAAATTTTGACCACTCGAACGCAATTGCGAGGGCCGTAAAATAACTTTCCCTGAAAGAAAGAAAACACAATGTCATTGAAAAAATTATTGGATCAGATACAACTATTGAGCTATTCTTAAACATATTCTCCACTAGAATTGAGACATTTGTCATACCATGAGATCGACAGAGAAGTGCAGACGGCTATCACACACTGGTTCCGATCCCAGGCGACAGACTTCTATGACACAGGGCTATGAAAGTTGATCCCACGATATGACAAATGTCTCAATTCTGGTAGGGAATATGTTGAAAAATATCTCAACAATTGCTGTATCTGTTTTAATAAATTTTTTCTATGAAATTTTGTTTTCTTTCTGTAAACGGCCCCAGGGAAACTTACTTTTTAAAGCCCGCGTAATTGCGTTCGAGTGGCCGAAATTTGTTTAAGCACTTGTTTTGACATTATTGACTTGGTGGAAGAAAAAAAATCTTTTTATCTGCCCCCATGAGAATGTTTGCTTGTGAGAGTGAGAAATGAATGGAATACTCGATTGATAACTCAGTGAGACCATAAGTTTAATCTCTTTATCGTTTTGATCTTAACTTGAATGGTGAACAATATTAAAGTTGAAACCTGAGGGCTGGAATTAGAGAACTGGATAGATAGGCAAAACTTGCAAAACCAAGAGAAGTATCTCAAGCGATCTCATTCATGTTAAACTCTGTGTCTGAAAAGTCTGATATAAGAAAAACATATTCCAGCAATCTGAGAAAAATTAGAGAACCATATAAAGTTAAGCTTAAACTGCAGAATACATCGCAAATGCCAACCACATCTACAGAGACATCAACACAGACATGGAAATACTGCACATCCAACCAAAAAGCCAGAAACTCAACACACTAGAACAATATGAAATATACAGACACACGAAAACACACCCCAACGATATTCTCAACACACAACTCAATTTCAAAACACATATACTCTTTGACTCTACACTACGAACGCACCCACACAGGAAACAAGAGGCGCCAAGACCAACAACGACCAGTTCCGAAGATGACCGAAAATAGGTCGAAACATGTTAACAAGGTACGTTAAAATTTAACACAAAGTTCTTGTCATATATATTCCGAACTTAAACTGTCATTATTTTGTAAACACATCTTGGTTCCGCGGATTCTTTCGAATCACTCGCCCACAAATGGACAGAAACCGCTGCTCTATCATTTCAAAAGGTACACTTTAAAATTAGAAGTTCTGAATATTCATTAGAAAGACTGAGAAATAAAAAAAATATATATCGTGAAATGCAGGTGTAACACATTTTACTTGTAAATAAAACACAGATTTTTGAAACGAATATCCTGTCTGTTGGGATTGAGATCTAAATATGAAAGGAAAAAAAAAAACTTATCCGAAAGAAGTTAAGCTAACATTTTCGTAGTAGTGCCAAAGGAAATGACCGCAAAAATATATGAAATGAAACGGAGAAGAGAATTTCTTCTCTCTGAATATCTACCAATTTCGTGGTTCACAACTTCTCAATTAACTGCAGTATATAAATGATTAAGAACGAGAAATTCCGAGAATTGGGCATCGCAGATTTTATGACGTGGTTTAACGAGGAAATGAACCACCAGCAGGGCTCAATTTAAGCCGGGAGTTACATTTCAATATCCGTCCGACTCCTTGGCAAAGCTGGGACTGTTATCATCAATTCACGTCAGTCGTCTCTGCTTAATTAGAAAAAGAAGACGATCTGAAAAGTTACTGTATTCATATTCTAGCCACTTTAATAAATGTATTAACTTCCAGAGCATTAATCCATAGTTCATTTGCAGAGACAGCTCTTCTTCTGCGATCAAATTAAGTAAGATTTACAATTTAAATTATCACATTAAGGCATGTCGTCTTAATTGATATTATAAAAGAAAAAGATGTCTCTGTTATTTTTTGTACTGTAGGCTATGAATTTCATCACTACTTTTGTATGTTCGAGGGAGGATCGAAAAGTAATGCACAACAACTTTTTGTGGCAATTCTAATAAATGAAGGTACATGGGAGGATCGGAAAGTAACGCACAACAATTTCTTTACGGTATACTATTTGGATGGGACGTTCAAAGTTAGCAGATAGTTGATTTGAATCTTACGCTACAGACAACAATGGCTCGATTGTCACCCTGGCGGAACGAGCCGTAACTACTGAGTAAAGATAGAACTTGTGAAGAGTAGCGAGATGTAGTCCGTTTTTTCTGAGCAAAACAAAAAAGTCCGAGTGAAATTCACAGGGAAATGTTGAAGGTGTTGATTGTCTGGACCGTAGCAACATCTCCAGATGGTGCAGGTTCTTCGAAGAGGGTCGAGTAAATCTTACCGACGAAGCACGTTCCGGTCGACCAGTGACTACTGCAACACCACCCAATGTCAGAGGCATTGAGGCGGCAGTCATCCACCCTACAATCCAGACCTCGCATCGTCTGAGTTTCACCTCTTCGGACCAATGACAAAATTCCTAGGAGGCGAACGCTTTGGTTCGGATGAAGAAGTGAAATTAATCGTACGCCCAGAAAACGGAATTTTATGAACGAGGGGGGAAATTTGTTGAGAGACTTGTTCCTGTTTTGAAAAATAGATAAAACCTGTAGCTTTTTTTGCATTATTTCGTTTTGCTTATCTATTAAATAGTCTAACTTCTCGCGACTTAAATCGTTTGATCACAGCAATCTTGATCGGTGTTTCTTTTCTTTTACTTGCACATTATACGATAAGCGTACAATATTGTGATAATGCAAAAAAACCGATTTAGATATTTTTTCCGAAATGCACGTTTTTAGCATCACTCATAATGAAAAAGTGATTTTAGACTTCTCAGCTTTATGTAAATTTATTTATTTAATGTGGTGGACTTAAGTCAAAATACCAATACAAAAAATGCAGAGACGTAAATAACGAAAAGAAAATAACAGTGCAAATACAAACACGAAAGACACAAAAAGAGGGGAAGAAAAATATAAGTACAGAGTTAAAATCACAACAGGTACAAAAAAGTAGACCTACCTAATTGCCTAATATATATATTTTGTAATTAAAGGAAGTTACTGAACATCTAAAGACAAGTAATTCTGATTATACAAATATCAAGAGAAACAAAACGGTAACAATTTCAAAACATTTACAATACATTTAAAATTTTCAGTTTACTGCATAGTAGACCACTCTACTCACTAAGAAAATGCTTACTAATACTGTAAATTCCTGCAGTCTCTGAGGCGAGGGTACTCCAGAAATGCGATTGAGAAACTGGGGATGATTATGAATATGTCCATATTTTGTGTTCATATGGCTAGAATGCAGCTATTTTGCCTGCTTGTGTAGAGATTGTGGTACGATGTTAGGTAACTGAAGTGAGAGACAAGGTAGGTAGGTGTATAAGTGTGAAGGACTTGGAAAAGGAGAAGGTCATGAAAATTTCGACGTTTGTTAAGCCGAAGCCAGTTCAGAATTCGGAAGGATGGGGTAATGTGGTCAGCGCGCAACAAAAATCGCAGACGAAGTGAACACAAGAATTCTGAACATGCTGTAATCTTTGCGACTGGTTGACATTGAGGGCGGTCAATAGAATATCACAATAATCAAAGCGGGGTACTAGTATTTTTTTCAGTGGTAGCGAAAGAAATTTTCGAATGATGTTTAAAGAATGAAGTGTAGAAAACACTTCTTTCGTGATATAAGTTACAAGAGATTTCTCCTAACCTATTGGTCAGATTTTGTTTATATTCAGTATCTAAGAGTCAATGGATACGAATGATGCATACAAAATATTGTGTGTGTGTCTAATGCTACTCACTTCACTTGCGTGATTCGGGTTCCGCATATTGCGGATAGATGGCAAGACTGTTCACCCATTTTCAAGTTGCACACCACTTCGGCAGGCCATGCTATGCATGATATGTATCTATGGATAGTTATGTCGTGTACTAGGGTGAGTGTATGTGTAAGTGTTTGTGTAAGTGTAGTATAGGGAATGGGTGAGGATGACGAAGATGAGGAAGGGAGAAAGGGAAACCCGATATCGGTACGTAACCTACTACTGTCGAATAGCACCAAGGGGTCGCTAAGCTTAACATCACCATCCGACGGAAGAATCACTATCAACAGTGACATGCCTTCTCTTCATATGCACTGCAGAGAGATTTAACCGATGCATATTGGTGCACAGTCTAGTGATTGAAAGTTGTACAAAGCCATCTCTTCCAGTACAGAGGTAGTAATTTTCAAATTTCTGACTCCACCGGGAGTCGAATCCTGTCCGGCTAGTCTGGAGGCAGACGCGCTACCACAAAGATAACTCGGAGGACCGAAATGTTGTAATTTTTAATATGAAATTGATATGTTAAAATGTAAGAACTTTAAAGGCTTAATACTTTGCAAATGCTAAAATAGTTTATTAAAAAAAAAAAGGTAATGTACCTTGGGTTAACCGTGCGGTGCCATTTCATCGTCGGCAGTAGACCACCGACGAAGGTGAAAAGGACACCGAAAAGAGATCTATGGTTAACCCAAGATAAATTACCTTTTATTTTTATAAATACATTAAACACTTTTAAAGGTTAAGTTTTAAAGTTTTAATATCTTATCAATAGGCGTATATGTTGTAAAGTGAACTACAAAAAGAATTAATGTGTTATTCTTTGAAATCAAAGGAGCAACTCTACTGCAGTGATATGGAACGGAATGCTGCTATTCAGAGTTCGCGTGTGTATTCCTAAGCGAACCGGCGATGCGCTGTTGCCAAATTACGCAGACTTTCAACCTAATTTTTTAATTAACCATGCACTAATTACAAAACGCATAATAGATTTTTTATTTTAATATATTCTATTGCCCTCTTTAATCTGCACATTTATATCACTTTCACCCTGTAGACTTATGAAAATCTCTGTTGTATTGGCTTCGCTATTGGTACGACCATCATAAAGGCTGGTGTTACTAGGTTATAGTTATATCACAGTCTAATACATAGTCACGCAACTCATACGTATAAAATATGCCAACATTTGACAGCTGGCGCGATAGTAGCCCTCTAGCGGCAGGCAAGTTAAAAGTGTGCACACGACATACGATAACACATCAGAAAACTGGTTTTGCGTAATTTATTTTATATTTGTATGCTATACAGTAAGTGTATATGGTTCTTATTAATTATACTTTAGAATCCTAGAAGAATTTCACACGCAGTTAATCTACAAGTTTCAGAAGCTGGGAATAAACTTAATTCTTTCTGCTCCTTACAACTGAATCATGGCCCTGATCACGTATCATGGTTTGAAATAATATAATTGTTCGTACGTGGACAGTTAATTCAATTCATTCCTAAATATATTTATGAATCATTGGAACTCTGTATTATTTTTCTGTGAGAAGAGTCAAAATTGTAGGGCATATCTCGTAGGGTCCACACCTGTGGAGTAACGGTCAGCGCGTCTGGCCGCGAAACCAGGTGGCCCGGGTTCGAATCCCGGTTGGGTCAAGTTACCTGGTTGAGGTTTTTTCCGGGGTTTTCCCTCAACCCAATACGAGCAAATGCTGGGTAACTTTCGGTGCTGGACCCCAGACTCATTTCACCGGCAATATCACCTTCATTTCATTCAGACGCTAAATAACCTAGATGTTGATACAGCGTCGTAAAATAACCCAATAAAAATAAATAAAATATCTCGTAGGGTACTTCGCGTGGTGAACTGCTCTCCCCATTTCCTGAGAAATTAACTATTTTCCATACCGCAAATTGGGGTAAATTCGGCCGCTGAGGTAAACTTGAAAATAAAAAGGGAAGGATTTAAACCTTAATATGACAGACATTGATTTATGAAGTTCATTATTTTTCATTTCTTAAGAACCGTATTTCCTTTATTATTTTGAGTCACAAATAGTGCTGATATTATGGTTTAAATTTTTATGGCAAGTTTACCGCATTTTACATTACATTTCCAGTTTTCACACATAAGCTTAATTTTAACTTATCCTACCTGTATAATGCGTAATTTACATGCACTTACTGTTAATATGACGTAGGTGAGAACAAATAAATGAACACACAATTTTGTTGAAAAAATTGTAACTACAATTAACTCAGAAAATGTAGGCCTAATTTTATTTTCAGAGCAGAAGTGGTGTAAGTCAAAAATAGGTAATGAGTGTTAAAGTAAACATTCTGTAAAATACAGCGCAAGGTAGCAGTTAATATTGAATTTATTTAAACTATTAGTAGTCAGGTGAATAGCACGAAGGATATATTAATTGCTACTTTGCGCTGTATTTTACAGAATTTTTACTTTAAACCTCGTTACCTGATTTTGACTTACACCACTTCTGCTCTGAACGGCTAAAATAATCACTGGGAATGTAAAATCAACACCAATAACAGTCATGCAAATTATTACAGAAAAGATTGCTTTTTATATTAAATTTAAAAAGGCTCTTTTATTACTTGAGAACTTAATACGTCTGCCACATGAATCTACACCAACACATCAGAAATTTATCGACACAGTCTGGATTTATTCAAGAAGTGAATATTTTTCAAAAGGATTATAGTACTCCATGAATTCTTGAAAAGTTAACACCATGATCCCTACTTGAATGCAATATAACATTCAACTTTTGAAAAATATAAAGAAAAAAACACGAATACAAAAATTATGGAATTACTTGCATTAAAAACTGTAGATACATTATCCAAAATCGGAATGGTTACACATTTACACATATGATCTCTGCAAAAAAATAATATACTGTAACAGGTATATACTCCTTTTTGACATACAAATAGGTAACTGATAACTAATAAATGTTTTATAGAACACAATACGGAGGCTACCTACAACGTGGATTATTGGTTATGACTGAGTTATGATTTTCTCTTTGTCTTTAGGGAATCTGAAGAACGACAAATTCGGAGATTTAAACTTGTTGTTACTGCAATTTTCGTCATTGCACACATTGCCTTTATTCCGACGCAAGATTAAAACGTTATTGTAACATCTCGCATCCCTTTAAAGCACGTGCTGGCTGAACGAGATTGTATCACCCTATGACCAGTGCCTTGCCTGCCGCTTGGGCGCTAGTGTCGCGAATGTTGGCAAAAAAAGTATTGAAGTTGCGGGACTGTATGTATTAGACTGTGGTTATATCACAATCTAGTATGCACAGTCACGAAGCTCAATACTTAGTAAATATGCATCCATAGATAGTTGCTAACCACTATGATCGCTACTATCGCCTCGCATAGTACCGGCATAGGTTATTGTTGCTAGCACCCTCACAACTCAAGCTTCGTGACTGTATATACCAGACTTGGTTATATCTAAATATGAAGTTGATAAAAAGATACAAGCGAAGATCAATAACAAATACCTACTGTCTGGGCGACTCGACAAAAACTTTATAGAGAAGTTTAGTTGGAAGTGTAGCTAGAATTTTAATGCCAACAAGAACTTGAAAGGACAAATAAGACTACAGAAGCTTTACACTTGTGACGCACTGAACACTACTACGAGTGTATACTGATGGCAATCACTTCGTTACGCCAACACATTGAATTTCTTTTCAGGAAGCGGTAGTATTAAGTCACTTCCCACGAATTTTTCATCAGCAAACTTTTCTCCTCCATTTCTAGTTTAAGGACAGTGGCTACTTTAAGCCATTTATCAACCTGTAATTTCTTTGTTCGTCCGAAAGTGCTCGACACGTTCCAAGCCTCTATATATATTTCACGACAGAGCGCAATATAGGCTACTCCTCATTTATCATTTGTTATTTCACTGAGAAGATTGAAATTTCTATACCACTCATTGCTATGTTTTCTCTTTCAGAGACAAGCTATAGCTTGGTTAACTGAAGGCATCTTATTAAGGTAGACCAGAGTTCTAACTGTGATGGTTTTTTTCGGCTTTTTTCTCCTGTAAAATTTACTCAAGTCTCTTCAATTGGACAGTGTGAACGAAGTGAGACAAATGACCTTTAGGCTAGGAGCTCGTATAAAGGCTAAATAAGTCCCAAGAGCCTTCCAAGGATGCGATTCTTATCCTTCTCTTTCTTTAGTATAAGCTTGAAGCTTGTTAATAACCATACATAGAATCTCGCCATATTTTTCTTGGTCTCCCAGTGCTTCGTCTTCTCTCAAGTATACCCCCTTGTACTCTCCTTACCAATCTATCATCTCCCATTCTTGATACATGTGATTTCCATTCCTCTCTCCTTCTTATAACCCATTCTTCTATTCTTTGTATAGCCTATTACATTCTTCTCGTATCTCCTTAGTTCTCACCCTGTCCCTTCTTGCCTTTCCTGTTATTCTTCTCGGTACCGGTATATTAATTTTCGTTGTTTCAAGTAATTGCTTTGTTTTTGCTGTATCCGCTCTGGTTTTTTTATGCATATGTCGTTATTGGCCTTACAATAGTTTTGTATACTCTCAACTTTGTATTTGTTTTCAGATATTTGTTTTTCCATGTGAAATCACTTAAACACCCTGACACTCCTGATGCCTTAATCGTCTGGTCCCTTATTTCGTATTCTAAAAAACCAAAGCTTGATATTGAGACTCCCAAATAATTTATCTGCATAACTTATTCAATAATTTATTGCTTATCCAGTTGTAATTTACGTCGCAACGGTAATTTGCTCACGGTTTGAGTCTTTGTTTTTTTTTCTATTAATTCTCATTCCATATTTTTCACATGATAGATTCAGTCGATGAATTAGTAACTGTAAATTGTCTTTTGATTCACCAATTAAAACATCATCTGCATAAAACACAGAACTAATTTCGTATCTGCCCATCTTATATCCTTGGTTTTTCCTTATCTCCTTTAAAATTTCATTTTTCATTTCATTTATCGTATTCCATAGATCTTACATCAGCAATGAAGCTTTAAGATATAGAACAAGATTACAATTACAATTTTTTTTACAATTTTTTGGTGAGATGTAGTGAGATGAGGTGAGGCCGAGGATTCGCCAACAGATTATCTAGCATTTGCCTTATGGTTGGGGAAAAACTCGGAAAAACCCAACCAAGTAATTAGATCAAACGGGGGTGAAGTGAAATGAGGCCGAGGACTCGCCATAGACCACTCGGCATCAGTCCCACGGCTGGGGAAAACCTCGCAAGAAACCAATAAATCAGATACATTAAAATATTAAATAAAAGTGGACTCAGTCACGTCTTTTCTTATTGGTATTTTTTATTCTATCGATTTACCATTTACTTTGATTATCGAATATGAGTCTTTGTATATATCCTTGATTAATTCATCCATGTGGTACATTCAAATTATTTAGAATATCTAAAACCATTTTCAGATTTATGTTGTCAAATGCATTGTTTAAATCCACAAAGCAATAAAAACCCGGTACATTATACTCTAATGATTTTTCAGTTATCTGACGAATAATATGAATTGCATCCGTACACGAACGTCCTCTATGGAACCCCTGTTGTACGTCACTTAATGTGATAATTTCTGATACAACTCACTTACAGTTGGGCCCTTCCGATTCATAGGACTATTATTTCATTAAATATCTCAGTAGACCGAGTAAGTTCACAATATGGTAGATACATTTTGTGGTTTGGAGTTCCAGTTTTCTTAGCATGTCGTCTCACCTGTTTGAATTTACTTAATGTATTAGCTTAGAATTTGATTTATGTTCAAATTATATTAATAATAAGAATTTAAGAGGAATTTTATTCCTAAAATATTAGTACCTATTGTAGAATAAGAGCCCAATTCTGTTATTTTAAGATTATTATTAAACCCTTTCAACCAGTCACAGAAAGAATATAATTACAACATATCTTACTGGAAGTGCTTCAAATATTGGATGTTAAAGAATTAATTTTGTGTCTGTATTTGATACTGAGATATTCTGTTTTTTGTTCCTCCTGTAAAATTTTAAAATTACTAGTTGGGCCCTTCTTTGAATAACCACTCCAGTTAGTGATAGCGAAATGAAGCCAAGGATGATTATTCTGGCATTCATCTTACATTTGGTGAAAACCTCGTAAAAACCAAGCAGGTAATCTGCCTAATCTGGTATCGAACCCACGCCCGAGCACAGCTCCGTATCACTAAGCAAATGCTACTACTACCTGATACACGACGGTGACAAGAGATACCACGTATTATCAAGTTCTATTGCATACTTAGCTTTCACAAGTTTCATGCAAGAGTTATTATTGTTACACATATTTCTTCGCATCTACTGTGAATCATAATTAATATCTCAGTATCTCGTGATCCGTTCCAGATTTAACCTTCATGGTCCAGTATTAAGATTTTCAAGCTATTAATATTAAGCAAGACTATTCCAAGTTTTCATGCTCCACTTCCTACGTAACCCAATTCCATAACAAATTCAGACAATTCCTGCAAGCCCATTCTTATTGTCTTTCGACACCAATAACTTTACCATTGTCACTTCCTTTCTTTTTGCTTTCTCATTTACGAAGTATGAAGAGGAAAGTATTGTGATATTGTGACCTACAAAAGTCGATTTTGAAATTTTCATGGGAAAGCGTTTCTAACGTCGCTTAAGGGGTTTAGGGCTGATTGCTAGTGGCGTGTTCATGACTAGATCTAGTTTTGGAGTAATACTATTTACAATATTTCGTTGTATTCTAAATAAATTATTTGTATAATTTCTTTAAGTATTTTCCCAAGTCTAAATTCCATATCTTATCGTTGATTCTTTTAGTTCAAATTACGAGTACACAGTGTACAATATCTTGATTGGCATATTTCCTTTTACTGTATATAATATAACTTGTGTTGTATTTGTCTTGAGTTTATTTGAAATTACTTCAATATGTTTATTTCATTTAAAATGAAAATGAATCATGATCCCTAAATAAATGTGAAAGTTCGTATTTTTTATAATTATAGAACGACAATTTTTATAGGCCTACTTTTTGCATATTAATTCACGTCCCTTAAAATTGTCATACATGGAGCTCTTATACGTTTCGTTAAATAAAGTAGGCCCTGCTGCTGCTACTATTAACGGGACATTGTCTTACAGATAATTTGCAAATTGTGGTTGAAAATCGTGAGTAGGGAGGTTTTATAAATAGTCTTTGTACTTTTAAAGGTATAGTTAAATAAATTACTAATTGCACAGATTTGTGATGTGACTGGCATTATTTGAAGAAAGTGAAGTGTCTCTCGTTGAAAAAAGTTTATCCAATCCTGTTACTTGGCACTAAGTTCAGAAATCACAAGCTCACGTGTTTTGTTCTTTGGATATTCCAGCTTTAATCCTATCCAAATGCGACTTACACAGTCATATAGTTGTAATTGGTGTAAAGTGTAAATCAATCATAGTTCTCGTTATGGCGGTTTCTCACTGTACTAGCACCGTTGCTTAGCAACGCCGTGATTTCCTAGACTTCTACTCCATGCTCTTGGAAGTTAGTATCAGAACTTTGATGTTGAAGTAGTTATCATACTCTGTTAGATACGTGATTCGAAGGTCCTAATCCGTCGGAGAGATGTGAATTTTTTCTGAGCGATAAATCTCGTTAGTGCGACTTTATTGCGGTGGGAATAGCAGTAGTAGTAGCAGCAGCAGTACGATCCTTTCACCTATAGATATTATTCAATGTCGAAATTCAACTTAGGCGAGAAATGAGCGACACATTCTGGGAGGAGCTGTCCCTCAGAGACATGATTCCTTAAATCTAAGACACAGGATACACGGTTTTATACCCTCACCGGAGAAAGTCATGCAAAATATGTTGTTGCCCTTTAAAATCCATCGTCGTCGGCCGAGTTTGAACCCTGTCCCTCGAATTGGTCTATCATGGTAACCGATAGACCACTAGGACGTGCGACTTCATTACAAACAAAGGCAGGCTAATATTTGGTATCTAGATTGACAGTAGGCTAAGTACAAATATGGAAGAATGAATAGTCTGAATTACTATAAACAAAAGCATAGAAAAAGAGATTTTGATAATAAATTGTTACAATATTGTGGAGGACAGTACTGTGAAATCCAGCCTTACACATGCGTCGCAAGAGAAACAAAATTCACATAGCCTAGTACCTAATTAGTAAAGGTCGGGAAAATATCAGTTACCATAACCGGGGATCATTTAGAATATGTACTGATAGTATATGTTGTCTTAACTACAGGATATATAGGTATGTACGTACGTACGTATGTAATGTATGTAATGTAATGTAATGTAATGTAATGTAATGTAATGTAATGTATGTATGTATGTATGTATGTATGTATGTATGTATGTATGTATGTATGTATGTATGTATGTATTTATACTGCAAATGAGTGTATACTCGGTGGCAGTGGTAACTAATTACAATCAATAATTACAATTAATAATAATAATAATAGTAATAATAATATATGATTGTAAAATCTTTACATACATATGTTCTACATCCAAATTAGGGGAACTGATATTTATAGGGTAGAAAAGACTGAGGTACACTTTTTTTTATAAGGACTACAGAAATCCTTGGCAAACTTCTTTCGAAAGATAAGTAAATCTAGAGGGCTCGTGTTGCAGTTTGCAGCTGAAAAAAAGTATTCCTTAACCATGCAAAATTACAAATAATATTCACTTCGTTTCCCCAATTTCCATATCTATACAAATAAATGTTTTTTAAGGACTAACGTCTCAATCGACAAAGAAAATATCTCTTTGGGTAGATGACCTGATGCACAAAGCACCAACAATGTAAGGGGAATTGAGTTTAAGAATAACACAATAGAGACTAACACTATATATATATTTGTGTATGCTATTCGGAGGTCATGTCATAAGTGTTGATATGTTATAGTAATACTGTTTACATGATTGTGAAATACCTTCTTACAAGTACCATATGCTTTTCCATATCACCCGACTATTAAGGGAAGGAATAGGTGAAATTACTAAATCTTACAGTTTTCATTTTTTTTCTCAAAGACCAAGGACACTAGAATAAAATTATGTGACACGTTTCCTTATTAAGGTGAAATAAATGGCAGGAATTTTTTTCAACGTGATTTTCTTTAATTTTCGACGTGTGGAACCATTTATATATTAATTAATTATATATTTATATATTAATTATATATTATATATTATATATTAATATATAAATGGTTCCACACGTCGAAAATTAAAGAAAATCACGTTGAAAAAAATTCCTGCCTTTTATTTCATCTTAATAAGGAAACGTGTAACATAATTTTATTCTAGTGTCCTCGGTCTTTGAGAATAAAAATGAAAACTGTAAGATTTAGTAATTTCACCTATTCCTTCCCTTAAAGTACCGGAAAGGACTGACTTATTACTCTACATCCGGAAAGTTGAAAAATATTTCGATATGTTGTCATAGTGACATGGTATATATGATTGATGTGGAAACATATACGCACACAATACCAACGTTTCTACCTAGCATACACACTCTCAGTCTCTTGTAACACCGCCAGTAATTTCCTTGCATGTATTATTACATAGTCATCAGTAGGGGTGTTTACAATGGTGTTATTAATGAACAAATTTGATAGCTAGTTCATTTGGATTCGTGTGGTATATTACGCCGTGACATTGTGTACACTTCCTCCCTTCCTCTGCCGAAGCCCCACAATGCAGAGACTAAAATAGAAACATGCCTATTCCATTTGAATTTTGATAGAGCCCCGTTTTCATTAATAGTTGATTAATTAAACTATGTATGGTTCGGTCTAGGCAACAACAGTGATTCAATTAGTTGTTCACTGCATAGTGTGTATGTGGAAGACAAAGGTAAAGGTATATCAAAGGCCAGGAGAACAGGAAGGTAGAGACTTCCCAGTATGGTAGCGAGACAGTGACCTTAATTTTCTTATTTAGATTCTTTTCAATAATAGAAGTAATTGAGGCAATATTCCATGCTAATTATAATTGCAGTTCTTAATTAGCTTTACATTTACATAGCAGACATTATTCAAGACACGACGGCATGGTAACTGTAATTCTTTATTTATCGTTTGTGCAGTATTAAACAGCATAAAGCAATGGTGAAATGAAAGTGGCATTGAAGCCGAAATACTCGAAGAAAATTATACTCATTACCAGGGCCGAGTATTTATGGAGATCGCGAAAATCACGACATAATAGATATACAATAGATTTTTACTAATCTTTACGAATTAAGTGATTCTGATTTAATAATATGCGGATAAAACAATCGCGACAAATCGCGAAATAGAGTTCTAATGGCGAAATATGAACACATTCGCGAATTATTACTATTGCGTCGTTTCATAGCGAATTTCATATTCTGTGTTTTTTTTTTTTGCAGATTTTTTTTTCACTTGAATTTGTTATATATCCAAGTAGGCTACATTACATGGTATTCCAGGTGTTATGATTACATTAGTGAATTCAAAAGATGGAGAATTCAACATTTCACTAATAATTTGAAAGTATTAATTTGAGGGCTGCAAGTTTTTTTCGTTTTGAATGAATGTGAGTTAAATACAGTCTCAATCCAACAAATACAGTATTATCTATTGGCCATACTGCACCTTGTCAGCGCGTCTGGCCGCGAAACCAGGTGGCCCGGGTTCGATTCCCGGTCGGGGCAAGTTAGCTGGTTGAGGTTTTTTCCGGGGTTTTCCCTCAACCCAATATGAGCAAATGCTGGGTAACTTTCGGTGCTGGACTCATTTCGCCGGCATTATCACCTTCATCTCATTCAGACGCTAAATAACCTAAGCTGTTGATAAAGCGTCGTAAAATAACCTACTAAAATAAAAAAAATACTGCACCTTTACCAGAATCCAACAAATCTTTAATGTTAATTATTTGGAAAGTAATATTCATACTGAGTTAATACTCCAATTCCAAAATAATTGTATTTTCCAAACTGTTCATTAATCTCCACAAATCAATCCCCAACAATCTCTGCCGACACCAATATTAAAAAAACACTAATGATAAAATTAATCTCCATAAATACCTGCCCCTATCCATAACCTTATTTTTTGCAATAAACTTTGCCGGAATTGTATTGTATTGACAAGGAAGAAGTCATCTTTACTAGAACATCGTCATAATTATCACATTGTTTCTGAATAGATTGTGTAACTGAAAAATAACAAAGAACTGTTAGAGATTTATCATTAGGAGTGATATATTTTTATTTATATTTATTCATATTCTAAATTTAACGCGGTAGTATGGTGGTTAATTACCATGCTTGGCTTTTATTCGGAAGGTTCAGTGTTCGATCCCAAGTGCCGGCTATTCTGACTTAGATTTTTGGAGGTGTCTCAATTTTCTTTATGCGAATGCTGGAGGAATAGTACCTATTACAAAGAACCACGACTCACTTTTCTTTTCAATCCTGTAAACCTTCATTGTCACATAATTTCACATGTAATCCACTTATCTTCGCGACAGACCAGCCATCTGTCTGGGAAGCATCACAACTAGTTGAAGTGTGCTCCGTTCTGTCGAGACTGTAACCACAGTCTAGTATATAGTCACGAAGCTTGAGTTGATGAGGTTGCTAGGAACAATAGACTGTGCAGGTACTATTTCGCATTGTCTGTAATGAGGCGATAGTAGCGACCCTAGTGGTTAGCAACTATCATTGGATGCATATTTATTACATATTGAACTTCGTGACTGTATATAAGTTACTAGACTGTACTGTAGCGCTATGGAACATGATTGGCAACCAGTGATAAGTGGCAACGCCCTATAAAAGGCATTAGCATGCAGACCATTACAGTTAGCGGGTGACACCTCTAATATTAACATACAAACCCGAATCACGTAAAGTGAAGTGGGTAGGCATTGGATACATATTGACATACAAAACTTGCATAGGCCTATATAGTAGTAGGTATCCAATGTTGGCAATATCTAAACAGAAGTACGCGTTATATATTTTTAAGCAGGGTTTAAGCCACAGTCGCATTTGTTGCATTTTGCTACTCGACTTCTAAAATTGCAACAAACTTTGAATGTAAATGTGCAAAAATCCAATAACCACATTGGACTTCAGAAACGAAGATGGTAATGGAGAAAATAAAATCAGAGATGTGTTTGAATTAATCTGAATTTAAATGAAGTGCTAATGGTATGGGCAATGTTCAAAAAAGTATTGAGCAATAGATGTTCAGGAATTGATTTCAAAGAGTTTATGCAATTCATGTAAGTTAAGTGAACAGTTTCTTCTAATTGATTTATATAATTCCATCGCATACTATAAATTGTGAGCGAGGAGTTAGTTGCATGAATCGTGTAAAAACTGGAATTAGAAACCGCCTTTTAGTATAAAGAGTTAGCACTTTGCTAATAATAAATCTAAAAAATTTGAATGTTTAGAGTGCCCATAAAATAACGTGTTTTAGTGTGATGTAAATTCAGCAATAATTGTTTCTAAACATACCTACATCTAATGATTTACTTTACATAAGTATATCTAGAGTATGATAGGATGGATTGAAAGTAATAAAACTCCAAGAAAAAAATTACATACTGTAACTTTATTCATTTTATCTTTCTACGCAATTATTTATGATATTGCATAAGCATTTCGCAATTTGTACAAATATAATTTTTCATTTGTGCATTTTTGAAAACAATTATTTATTTTCTAGCTTAAACCCTGTTTTAAGGCTATTCATTCATTCATTCATTCATTCATTCATTCATTCATTGTTTTCTTCCTTCTTTCTGCACGTCTTTCATCGCAAACTCAGTATTCTTCTATTTTTTCTATTTTCTGCCTTCCTCTTGGTCTCCACAATATGTCCTTCCCTAGTATCTCCCTCCAGGACATCCGAATAGGGAATATTTCACGTCCTGAATCTTTCACCGTGGAAAGACTCATCATATCACGTTTGTTATTTTTCTTTGGCAAGATGAATGCAGTAGCTTCCCGTTGCTTTCCGCACACCACTCTGTCTTTCGCATCTTAAAAGATCCCAGAGGGCCCCAGCGTGGAGGTGAGGAGAGTGAATTTAACTAATTAGGCCCTCCGGACTTCACCGAAATTCACCGCAGGGTTAAATATCGGCTCTATCGGAGTTTTTGACCCGATCAGAGACCAGGAAATTCCTTTTAAGGCATATAAGGAGAGAATAAAGTTTATTTTTATAAATTACATTATTCTTAACAAATTTCGACACAAAAAGATTTCGAAGTTTTGACATTTTAATGACAATAATTTATATAATTATTTTATTTTTTATTAATTTAATTCATTAATATGCTTACTCAGAGCCTGTAACCAATGACAGAAGAAATACAGTAGAACCCGTCACCCTATTAACCGATCGGCGGATTATCCGACTGTCTTTCTGTTGCTCGTTCTTTCTTTCTTTCTTTCTTTACTACGGAATTAAACGTGTAAGAAACTTAGTACTGTACCTTATATTATAATCCTATTTTTTCTAGAGTGTTTTATTAAAAGCTTTTACCTTTACATAGTACTACTACAAGCAATAAGAACGTTACTTGAAGGTATTTTTCCCAACTTGTAAAATAGTCACTACCTGCTTTCAAAGAAACAGTCCCAAGAACTTCCGCACAATATACAGCAAACCTGTGCAGCATTCAGTCCTTGTCCTACTGCTCGAATCCCCGTAGTTTATAACTTCTATGCAAAATATCTTCCACGGGTGTCAAAAATATTTCGCTAAGTACCGAAATAAAAATACAAATAATTGAGAGGTTTGGGAAAAGAAAAACCGCGGCTTATTTCGCATCAGAATACGTGATTGGCGTTACAACTGTGCGCGATCTAATGAAAAATAAGGATAAATAGTAACGTATGTAGATCTACAACAAGATTCCTCTATTATTCCTATCCTTCCGCAAACAACCATATAAGGAACTTCCTTGGCCCTTATAAACCCGTCGTTGACAACCAGAATTAAATTAGTGAACTTCTGATTCACTATCTAGCATGTTAAACACAACACTACGGAGGAATATTATGAGACTGTAATATGGAACTATGCAAATATTCTATTGTATGGATTATCCGATGTTTTCGATGAACCGTCCATTTCACCCCCTTCTTTACTACGAATAATAGAGGTTCTACTGTATACGCACATAATCTCTCAACACCAAACAATGCATAAAATAGGGACAATATTATGAATGTTGTAGCATAAACTGCTTTTGAAAAGTTCTAGCGAAGGAATAATTATTAAAAGATAATAAGTTGGTAGATTTAATGTATTTAGGCATCGGATAAAGATACATTCAATTTTTTGTACAATAATGTGTATATATAATCTTGATCATAACGCTAAGTGGTGTCTGTTCCTTTAAATGCCGAACGTTAACCTCTTCTTAAGTAGAAGATTGTAAACACTTGTTGGAAGTGTCGGTTGCGTTTGAGGAGATAAATATATCAGAGACTGTGTTATAAAAATAAGTCTTTACGAGTGTTTTCTCAAATTTCACAACCTCGACACATGTACAAGGCAAACGAGCTGGAAGAAGAAAAAAATTTCATATGCTTCCACAGTATCAGATGTTCTGCTCTCTTTTTGTGTCTTTTAAATGTTCCATTCCCACGACAATAATCCCGAAGTGGCAATGGCGTGTTCCTGTGCGTGTGTGTTTACAAATGGTAAACCATCGGTTAACCGATTAAGATCCCCACTCGCAGTTCAGTCAACTGAAATTTTACCAAAGATACCAGGATTTGATTCCGGATCGAATTTTCGTGGAGAAGGTTATTGTGGAGCATATCTTTTTGTAGTAGATCCTACCGCAGTCTACTATATACAGTCACAAAGCTTGGGATGATTTTTTGCCAACGAGTTGCATTTCTCGCGATAGTTGCTAGCCGCTTGGAGCGCTGTGAGTACTATTATAAGTTATGTTTACTGCACCAGTTGCCCCTTTCTGTCTAATTTTTAGTGGTCTCCAATGCCCTGCCACTACATATGTATGTTATGTCATATGGATATTACAGGTTATGTTTACTATATTTAACTTACATTCCTGTATTCGCAATTATACATTATAATTAAACATAATGCCATGTATGACACCCGTCACATTCTATTTGTCTGTATTTTAATACTACAATTGAGTACTGAATTATTGTATTTATCTACTACCTAAGAGACGAAGTAACACAATCGTACGTACACTAATTTCATAGGAGTGGTATGGTAAATTTTCTGTCTACAATTAAGGAAGATAGATGTGCTAAATTAAAATCACAATGTAAATTCGTTTTTATTGAACCTCAAAATAGCTTCCATTCCAAACTTAAAATGTTGATGCGAACAGATTATGTTAACACGTAAAATTCTCTTCACATTAAAATAACACAGTTTTGTAATTATTTCTGCAACATATTATGCAACAAGAAGTAAACAGAACTTATGGACACATTACACTAAATAAAGCTTAGCAATGATACGCAATAAAGTTATAATAGGCCTATAATATTCACTGAGCTCCATGCACTGAAATAGAAAACCCGAACATACATCACGGCCTGGTCTAGATCGAAAAGGCATTGACTGTGCCGTATTTCGCTTTGTTGTGAAACGTTGTGTAAACTGTGAAATATTCGTTATCGGTTGTAATAACTGAAAATGGCTAAAATACAATAATTTGAATAATAATATGGGACAAGGAGACGTTTGTGGTGCTATAAATATTGTAAGAAAAAGAGGTCAGAGTTATCCTTCTTCCGAAAGATCCAGGAAGGTGAGTTTATAAAATATAATATATATATTACATAAATAATATATAAACCTTACGTATTTCACATTTCAATAGTGGAAGGAAGGTGTTAATTTTTTCAAAAGAATACGATATCGAAAATACAATACATTTTATCGTATGTTGGGGAAAGGGTCTGTGATGAGGCGATAGTAGCGATCCTGGTGGTGAGCAACTATCTATGTTTGCATATTTAGTAAGTATTGACCTTCATGACTGTATATAATAGACTGTGGTCCTACCACAGTCTAGTACAGCGGTCGTCAGCACAGAGCACCCTGGGGCTAGTGACTCTTACCCGCGGAGAACACAGTGCACAATGGTGCACTCGTAGCTGCTAGCGGATATGCTCTCTACCTCTTCCTGCTGCACGACGGGGCACACGGGACGGCTCCGCTTACCCTGTGCACATTTCAGCGAGTGCTGACGACCACTGGTCTAGTATATACAGTCACGAAGCTCAATACGTAGTAAATTTGCATCCATAGAGAGTTGCTAACCACTAGGATTGCTAATATCGCCTCATTACAGACAATGCGAAATAGTACCGGCACAGTCTATTGTTCCTAGAACCCTCACAACACAAGCTTCGTGACTGTATATACTAGACTGTGGTCCTACTTCGATTTCCTGTACTGAGTTCATTTCACTCTTTGCTCCATCTTCATGCTACATCGCAAATGTCGAATATGCTTTATGCGCCAAAACAGACTGAAAATAGTCTCCTGCGCGTTTATGTACAGTAACTAGTAATCTATGAACCTACAGATAAGTAAAGTGCTTTAATAAACTGGGATGTAAACTTATTTTTGTAAGAGGCTATCACATTTTTTTAACATAAAACTCATGTTCAAAATACGTTCCATTATGTTCTATAATTGTTATAATATTAGTGAACGTGTTTGCGCTGCAATTGTTGAAAAAATCCACTATTTTTTCCCTTAATTGCACAATAATTATTTTCGGTGGATTCTCCTTAAGAGGAGAGGATGGTATTTTTGATGAAAAATGACTAAATTTAAAAAAAAATATATTCTTTAAAATACTCTGTGATATGTGTGGATCGCCATTTTTAAACTTCCTGCATTATAGATTTTTAAATCACTCGCCCACTTTCATTGTTATTTCTGATAAATTAAATTTTCAAAAATTATTTTTTTCCTTTAAAATACCCTTTGATATGTGTGGAATGCATTGCATAACATATTGTGGGTATTTGTGCCCTTATCGGATGTTGAGACGTCATTTTTAAACTTCCTGCGCTATGGATTTTAAAATCACACGCCCGCTTTTATCGGTTTCCAGTAACTTCATTTTTTTTGCTACATTGCCAGACAAAATCAATATAATTTCTGAATTATTAAAGATAAATGCATGAAATTTAGAACACACATTCTTTAGACTATTAGGAAACTTTTCTCTGTAACAGAATTTTGTTAATTGATTTCATTTTAAAAATACATCCGTTCGTTTGCAAGAAAGGAAATCAGAAAATTGTTACTCAATTATAATTGTTTATTTCACAAACGTAGGGACTAATATCAAAATTCTGTTACAGACAGTTTGTAGAACATGCTTTTGCAAATACATTGCAAAACTGTTTGAATCTATCTTTAAAATCGGTTTAGATATATCGGTTTTAGTACAATCCTGCATTGGGTATATTTTTTTTTAAATTTGGGCCCCAAATAATTTTTTTTTCAAAATATTTTTATTTGGTTGAGTTGCCACATCTATGAGCTCTCTACATACAAAAAATTAATCATTTACACCAAATAGGAAAAAAGTTTAAAAAAATACCATCCTCTCCCCTTAAAGATGGACTCCTTTAAGCACACCCAGTACGTAGCCATCGGGTGGCGTAAGGTCAAGTTAATGCGATGGCTAATAAAAATATGTTCCACGGAAAATTATGCGTTCCCCAGAGTATTCTTGAAGCAAAAAGAGTGTTTATGATCTTTTTGGGTGGTGACTTCAACATTTGGAATCATTGACTGTGACGCGCGATGTTTCCGCACAAAAATAATTTACAGATCTTGCTTGTCACTGTTTAGTAAAGAAATGTTTTCAGAACATGGGAGGAGTGATAGTAGGAGGAAGAAGAATAAAGTCCATAAGATTTGCTGATATGGCGTTGTTAGCAGAAGAGGAAATGATACTAATGGATATGCTACTGGAGCTAAATGACAGCTGTGAGCAGTATGGGATGAAGATAAATGAAAATAAGACGAAGAACGTGGTCGTAGGAAGAAAATACAGAAGATAAACTTGCGAATGAGGCAATAGAGGAAATGGACAGCTTCATATACATGGGGTGTAGTATAAGCAGTAACATGAGCTGCTGCCAGGAAGTCAAAAGGAGGATAGCAATGGCAAAGGAAGCTTTTAATAGAAAAAGGAGCATCTTCTGTGGACCTCTGGAAAAAGAACTAAGGAAGAGACTAGTGAAATGCTTTGTATGGAGTGTGGCATTGTATGGGGCAGAAACATGAACATTACGACGTAGTGAAGAGAAACGAATAGAAGCATTTGCAATTCGGATATGGAGAAGAATGGACAGACAGAATAAGAAATGAAGCTATTTTGGAAAGAGTGGGTGAAGAAAGGATGATGCTGAAACTGATCAGGAAGAGGAAAAGGAATTGGTTGGGTCACTGGCTGAGAAGAAACTGGCTACTGAAGGGTGCACTGAAAGGAATGGTGAACGGGAGAAGAGTTCGGGGTAGCAGAAGATATCAGATGATAGACGACATTAAGATATATCGATCATATGAGGAGACGAAGAGAAAGGCAGAAAATAGGAAAGATTGGAGAAAGCTGGGTTTGCAGTGAAAGACCTGCCTTTGGGCAGAACACTAAATGAAAGAATGAATGAATGAATGAATGAATGAATGAAGGAATGAATGGATATCATAATTCTGTAATGATATACTGTAAAATTATGTAAATTTATAGAGAATCACATGTCTTTCTTTCGTCCATACTGTATGTAATACTACAGATTTATAGTAAGCGCGCAGATTTTGTTTTCAGGCTGTTCGGTTTGTGAACAGTTTTGTAGACACAGTTTTTAATGCATATGGACTCGATAATTAAATGTCATTTGAAAATGCAGATTTATTGCTGGTGTCAAGTTTGACTTGAACGATGCGGTGAATGGTGAATTTGAGACAGTCTTCCCCATGATAGAAAGTTGCTTCTATAAGAACTAACAGCATCAAACAACGCTCGAAACGATCATATTCATAGTAGACATAGAGAAACCGCTTTCTTTGGTACTGATCGGAAACGAATTGAGTGCGAGGGCTAAAGTTTTCAAAGCCTACTTTGTAGCCCATGTATCAACCGAATTTGTACCATTCTTTTTCTGTGGTGAGCTAAAGATTTATCAAGCTACTCTCCTATTTAACTATGTTCTCAAAATATAAAAACACAAACAAATTGCTTAATATTCTACTGCTTAAAATCACTTAGGCCTGTAAGTATTTTTTAATTCCGAAAGTTGGTAATACAGATTCCAGCAAGCCTTAAGTTCATTAATATATGCAGATGGCTGTCTTTTGTTCTCCACATCCTGCCCCCAGTTAATGAATCCGGGTGATATTTGGATTCAAGAGATGGTAGAGATCTCGGTGAGGAAATGTCATGCATAAAATTAGATTGCGTACTGCTAACAACATTCTGTTTTCATATTTTCCCTGTCTTGTAATCTTCATTTCTTCTGATGTCGTTTACCCCCACCATCTTATCCTCCCTTCCTCTTAAAGCATAACAACTTAACAAAATGCGGAAATCCGGCTTTGGAATTTCCATGGAAACTGCGGTCGACGACAAAACATGAAAGGTCTTTCCTAACATTTTGTTTTTCTAAGTATTTAAACTTGTGTTAGTAATTATTGCAGACGTATTTGTAATACGGCTGTGTGGAGCTGTATACATACGTTATTAAGTTACTCAAAATTTATGTAGAATTGGAATATTTAATGTACAGTATTCCTGGAAATCTTTTGTTTTAAACTACGATTAGATACCCTATTATTTTAGATACAATTTATTTTTAAGAATATTTTCAAGTATAAAATTACGTTTTACTTTTCATCGTTTCGATAGACTATGTTATTTCGAATACCTCTAGGTATACATTTAAATATAAATTTATTTTAAATAAGAAGACGTGAAAATTACACAATATTAAATTTTATAACGTGTTTTTTTCTTATCTCGTTTACAGTGTGACATTGCAATTTATTGAACAAGCTGCTCCCCATTGGAGGTAGCCCCATAGATCTCTGTATACTCGCATACATTTTTCAAATAAACATACATAACTTGTTCAAAATTTGACAAGACTTTTCAAAACAGTGGTCACAATATCCTTATACACAGTCTTTGATAACCCAAATCACTTCCTGAAAACTCCGAAAATTTTCAGAATAACTCCATGAGCCCAAGAGAAGACCTATCACAGAAATCAGTTGAAAATTATTAAATTATGCAACTCCTTGGTTTTAGGTTCGTAGAATTTCATTCAGATTTTATTGAGACCCGAGTTCAAAAAGGAGTTTGAGGTGACAAAGACGATATTCAGACCAATTTTCTCAAGTCACTCCCATTTCCTACACTATAAATGGACCATTTTCTACGATTCGTAATAACCCTTGTGCAGTATCGACGGGAAACTTCTGCGTCGTAGATCTTTCCCAGGATACTAACTGCGTGAGATTTTCAAGGCGAACTTTCCACTGAGCCAGGGATCACGAGAATTCCCGTATTATCGCCAATACGTGACATCATACAAGGAAATTACATTTTGTTTCTGTAAGAATGTAATTTTCGCCGCCAATAGCCATTGCATAATACTGTAATATTATCATTTTAAGATATCGCTGACCGTGCTGTATACAACGATTGAAACAAATTTTTTTTCTACATGTATTGTGGGTTCAAATTTCTTTTATCATATAAATATTTCAGTGTTATCAATAAGATGTTATCAATATTAATAGAATAATATAGAGCTAAATGTTTTTACAAGCCACAGGTTTCATAAATATAAGTTTTAAACCTTCCACGACATTATAACAAATTAGATTAAAATTATATAACGTAATAGCTATAGGCCGACCTACTCTTTTATATCCATGCGAAATCTGGACTTCGAAACGAGATAAATAAAAAATCACAGCAGCAGAAATGAAATTTTTAAGGAAAAGAACTAGAGCTAAATACACGTGGAAGAATCATAACCACAATGAAAATATTCACACAGTAACTCAAATATGAACCTAAATAAAAAAAAATAGGTAGGGATTTGAGGATATCCCTATGATTGCATAACGTCTGTATAGGAATTAGGGTAATTGAATTAGCATAAATAAATTCATATAATTTGCTGTAAGATTTAAGGGTGTCTAATGAACGAAATGAAAGAAGCTATGAATAACAGTCAATAATAATAATAATAATAATAATAATAATAATAATAATAATGCATTAAAACAGAAAACACTATTAAGAAGACAAGTCAAGAATTGTTTTTGAGCACGGACAATTAACTAGCATACTGTAGGCCTACGCAAGTAAATGTTGTTATTGTTATTTAACCATCTGTAATGCCAAACTTGTAATACTTTCATATAGTTACACATCTGCTTCACGCATCTGTTTCACGTTCATGTGAAAGCGCAACTGAATAACATTTTTTAAATATAGTGCATACATTTTATCTTTCCACGAACGCGAATGTAGAGTGGAAGCGGCAGTGTACAGCGAAGCTGCACACGTGAGTGTGGAAAGATGAAATATAACTTAGGCACTGTATAATGCAATCCTCCATGAATTATAAGAAGTTCTTCCAAGTAGGTTATATATATGAATTCCCTTTGTGTATATAAATAGACTAGTTTACATTGTTATTTTACCGGATATGACGTAAACATTCCCATGGCAACTGAAGTCGAATTTCCGTCCCGTCCCACAAAATCCTTTCATTTCTTTTATCTGTTACACCCTTCGCAGATGAATTTCAGAATGCATCATTTGTATATCAGATAAATCAAATGTATTTCAGAAAGCATGGTCTGTATATCACTTGAGTCTATTATATTTCGGAGAGCGTCAATTATAGTTCAGAAATCATATTATTATTATTGATTTTATTATTATTATTATTATTATTATTATTATTATTATTAATTGTATTTATTTCTAATTGTGTTTATTATTAATTGTCATTATTGAGTGTAATAAGTTACCACTTCCACCGGATATTTACCCATTTGTAGTGTGAATAAATACAAACATAATTTGTATTTCAGATAATTGCATAATGAAATAACATTTTAATACAGACACTGATTTCTTAAGACACTGATGTTTAAAATTTGTCCAGCTGGATTAACGAGATTCGCACTGTCCCTATCTACCATCTACTACCTTTTTAACAATAGCATCCCATCCGAGGGAGAAAAGAAACTTCAAACTTTATAAAATTACTGTATTGAAATACCTGGTACTTTGTGATCCAATGAAAGAGCATAGTGAAATTCGGACAGTGAACAGATCTTGAAAACAGCAAATTGTGGGTTAATACTTCTGAATGCAATTTACTTTGTCTGAAATATATATGACGCTTTCTGAAATACAAATTATGTTTTCTGAAATATAATGCACTATTTCTGAAATGCAAAAGATACTTTCTGAAATACAATGTAGGCCTACTTTTATTCTGAAATACAAAAGATTTTTCCTGAAATGCAATGTATCATTTCTAAAATACGGAAGATGTTTCCTGAAATGCAATGTATCATTTCTAAAATACAATTACACTTTTTGAAATTAAATTGATTAATTTAAAATATAAATGACGCTTTCTGAAATATTAAGTTGTTAAATTATGCTTCCTGAAATTAAATCAAACAGTCCTGAAATACATGTGGAAAATGTGTAATGCAGGTCGACAAAAAAAAAAAATGCCGACAAGTACAGAACTAACTGGACCGAACATGAATGAAAAATGGACAGGAACAGAATTCCAAAATCAATTCTCAAGGGCAAAAGAAATGAAGGGCGTCTGGGTTATTGAGGCCGGAATTGTTCACATGGCCCAACTCTATGATAGTTTGATGATGATGGTGATGAACAGGATGTTTCGTGTTCCTTAAATGGAAAGTCAATGTCATGTCCATCCGTAATCACGGAGACCGCTGCTCGTGCCTGTCTAGTGTTAGTGTATTGTACTGTATTTATTAACATTCCATGATATTCGTACATTGCTTCACAACTAGAATATGGAACAAGTCAAAAAACTTAATACTACTGTAAAGTCTTAATTTATAGTCACAGTCTAATTGAAATACATACAGAAGAGGTTTACAATATAGTGTCTTAGTACAACATAATGTTTTAGCACAGTCTAGTATACTATATACAGTCACGAAGCTTGAGTTTATGAGGGTACTAGGAGCAATAGACTGTGCATTGTCTGTGATGAGGCGATAGTAGCGATCCTAGTGGTTAGCAACTGTCTATGGATGCATATTTACTACGTATTGAGCTTAGTGACTAGACTGTGGTTTTAGTATCAATTTCATGAAGCGTTGGTGTATGTCATGAATTCACCTACAGAATAGAAGGCGTGAGAAATTAGGCACTTCTTTAATTTGGTTCAGTTGAAATGGATAAAGCTTTAGGGTAAATATCTTACAATTCATTTTTGATTTTTTCAGATAAATCAGTTCAAGAGTACAAATTTATTTTAAAGTTTCTCAATCATATGATTTATCATTTTTTTGCAAATTATTATTTGCTAATGCACCTTACAGAAGAAAATTTATGAACGTTTTCGCCTATACGGCGTCATCAGATATTCAAAATGTATTCTATGTAATTTACATTAATATTTTATATTTATATTTTTACTTTTCGGCAAGTCCGCGAAACTATACAAATCAGCCAAATTGAGAATTTCTCACATCAATATCAGATTTTATTACGTATAACTCATGATTAGTTATTTAAATCATTGTTATGCTTATTACTGTGAACATCTTATTGGACTTACGTTTAGATTTCGTTGTAAGATTTTGAATATCTGGCGAAAACGTTCATAAATTTTCTTCTGCAAGATGTATTAGCAAATAATAATTTGCAAAAAAAAAAAGATAAATTATATGATTGAGAAACTTTAAAATAAATTTATAATCTTTAGGATAAACCTGAAAAATGATTATTAAAACCTTATACTCGTGGATGAATGGACAGACTGACAGATTCTTGAATGGATAGGTGGTTGGACGGATGGATACATATATAGACGAACGAACGGATTAGATGGATGGATGGATGGATGGAAGGATGGGATGGGTGGATATCCGGACGGAAGGACGGATGAACAGAGGCAGAGAAAAGGCATACAATTTTGCTGTAATTCTTTGCATATATGTATATAGATTAATACAGATTAAATATGAAAATATACATTTAAGGAATAAAGAATGCATGGGTTGATATCGATGTGCATAGAAACGTCTTTATGCCGACGAAAATCACGAATAGATGTCTAACTTCACAAAAATAAGTTTATTATTATTATAAATTAATGATAGGGTAAAAGTTGGTAATATTGTGATAGTTCTTTTTGAGAATTTATTACAATTTTACTGAGCGAGAGAAGGACCGGTTTTGTGCAGAAACTTGTCCGCGAACATTTCCTTAATACGTTGACGCAAAAAACCGATCTTCCTCTCGCTCAGTAAAATTGTAATAAATTCTCAAAAAGAACTATCACAATATTACTCATATCACACTATTGGCAACCTTTACCCTATGTACTTATAGATGGTTGTATCATTCACAGGTGAAGGTCCAACCTTAATTTTTACTCACAAATATAGCAAAACTTTGCTGTAACGCTTGCGTTGTCTATCAATTCTGATGACGTAAATCTAACAACTAAGGTAAAATTAAGTATGGAAATGGGTTTCTCCGCTCCGCAAGTCAATCTGGTTTGTAGATATTGTATATCGTAGCATAATACGTCCTTGAAACTACTGCTAATTTGTTTTGATGGAAAATTCTTTTAAACATCCTGCTACAGAAACATTCTTGTCGTACTTTGTGATTGCAATTGGTACCCATGTTCGCAGATTTGTACGTGGCGAAGGGGAACAAAAATCTTTAATGCTGGTTTCTTTGCAACGGGAATAATATAGCCAGAAGTCTCGTATTGTACATTTCGCCATTACCATCATTATCACTGCTCCTGCTACCACCATGATCTGTTTTAAAGGATTGGTCAGGGAGTTCGTTCTGTTCTCACTCCTGTGGGAGTATGGACCAAGAGTAGACATCCACATGAAGGAATTTCTTGGTCAAATGGTCAGCACGGCGCAAGGTCATCCCGCTTATGACAACAGAATGTTACAGGACCATAAGCGCATATTAGAATCTTAACTCTCCTTGCTGAACACAGGGCTGATGGTTATAAAACTGCTTTCGTGGCCACTTTTCCATAGGGGATGTCAAAAATTAATTAACTTTGATCAGTTATTTAACGATCAATCAAGTATAAAGTTATCTAGAGCCGGTGAAATTGGCGATGATGAAAAGGTATTTTGGCGAGATAAGATCGAGATAAGATTAACCTGACATTTGTCTTACGGTTGGGATAAATCCTCGAGGGCGGGGGAGAAACAAGCAGAATTCGAACCCACGCTTCAGCACAGCCTCGAATCACGAAACCAGCACGTTATTCCTAAGCTAAGCTAGTAAATTAGCAATTTATAGAAGCATCTAGTAAAACTAAGTGTATTACAACATCGGAAGTATTCTTTGTGTGGACTATAAAGTATTTACTTATTTACCATGATCATAATCATTGTCGTTATCCGTTCCCACCGTAAAAAAAAAATTTGCTCGCTCTGCTTATCTACTCTTTCGTCATTCGACGTTTTTAATCGGTTATTACAGATTCTGTATTAACAGCTTGGTTATCTAGGATCAGTTAAATTGGTGATGACGAAATAAGTGGAATTATCAAACATTCGCCTCACAATAATAATTGTTGATTTTCTCGAGATTGATAACGAAAACCTCGAGGAAATAGTTGCATAACTTTACTATGCTGCATAGTTTTAAATAAAACTACGTGTGCGTGCGATTTCACAAGGGGACGGCAACGAGAACAAGGTGACGGCAAGGAAAGCAAAGCAAATACATGGGAACACAAGGAAAACAAGGGGAGCACATGGAGGACAAGTGAAAACGTAGAAAAAAAAGGTGATGGTAAGAAAAACAGTGTAAATACAGGGACAAGGGGAACACAAGGATAATAAGAGAGGATTAGGACAAGAATAAGACAAGGAGAACAAGGGTAAGACTAGGACAACAAGGGTAAAATAAGGAAAACAAGTGTAAGGCAAAGAGAACAAGGGTAAGACATGGAGAACAAGAGGCCGACAAGGAGAGCAAGAGAAGACAAGGAGAACAAGAGAACACAAGGACAAGAGGAACACAAGGAAAACAACGGCACAAAGGGAACAAGGTAACGGCAAGGAAAACAGGGGAATACAATATGGACAAGTGGAATATAAGGATAACAAGGTAAGACTAGGATAACAAGGATATGACAAGAAGAACAAGAGTAAGACTAGGACGAGGGTAAGACAAAGAGAACAAGTGTTAGACATGGAGAACAAGTATAAGACAAAGAGAACAACGTTAAGGAAAGGAGAACAAGGGGAACACAAGAAGAGTAAAAGGAAGGCAAGGAGGACAAATTAAGACAAGGAGGACAAGGGAAGACAAGGATGACAAAGGGAACACAAGGCGAACAAGGGAAACACGAGAACAAGGTGACGACAAGGAAAGCAAGGGGAATATGAGAACAAAGGAAACGCAATGAGCATAAGGGGAATAGAAGGATAACAAGGGGATGAATAGGAGAACAAGTGAAATACATGGGAAACAAAGGGAATATAAGGATAATGTAGACAAGGATGACAGAGGAAATATAAGGGAAAACAGGAATACAAGGAGAACAAGTCCAATAGCCTAGAAGAAGAAAGAGGGGAAGACAATAAGGACAAGGGAAATACAAGGATAACAAGAGGACAAAATAACTAGGGGAATACAAGGTGAACAAGCCGAATACAAAGAGAACAAAGAGAAGATGAGAAGAAGAAGCGAGAGTGGGTTGCATTTTTCCGTGACGGCCAATTCCCAACTTAGCCTTCTTATCTAGAGAAGAGAAAGACTGTACGTTAAAACCAAAGTACAGTCAATATACGCGGGATTAGAATCAATGCCCGAATACGGCCTCGGAAAAAGAGACCTCCCATTACTCTCACACCGCTGACTTCAGTCTAACTTTCTATTCGTAATTTTGGGTAGGCTAGGTAGTTTTCTTCCATTTGAAGAATTGTTGGGAACTTTTTGTTACATTTTTTTATATGGTTTCCTCATTCAAGTTTCTTATGGTTAATTACATACAAATGGCTGTTTTGGGTGTATGATCTAGCCGACTATATATATATATATATATATAGATGTACATTAAACATTTCATTTACTGGTTTTATATTTAATATAAGTGGTATACCCCGTTTACAGTAACGAGGCTCTGGCGCCCGAGTATCAGCGGGATAACTGCAACATTTAAAACAGAGGAAATGCTGTTCTCTGTGTCTGTCTAGAGGCCGAAAGGAAGCAGCCCTACCAATAGACTTGCTCCCTATGTTGGCCAGCAACCCACTGGGAGGACTTTTCTTATTGCTTTCGAGTCTTATCGCTCGGCTAAGAGATGATATGGGATCGTGAAGGTCCACGTGGTCTAACACTTGGTTGGTAGATGATGATATTTCATGGCCTATCTATGTATATGTCTGTCTGTCTGTCTGTCTGTCGTCTGTCTGTCCGTCCGGTCTGTCTCTGTCTGTCTGTCTAACCTGTCTTACTACCTGCTTATCCATTTACAGTATTTGGATTTACTCATCTGTCTACATGTCTGTTTGTTTTTGTGTCTGTGTGTCTTCTGTATGCCTGTCTCATCGATCTCTATCGGTTAGTTCTTCCGTTCAATATCGATCCGTACTACTACCCATTTACTATTTGCTTAATAACACTTTTTTGCACTATCGTAGTTTTATTGTATTTACAGCTATTGTTGTTAGGCCTTAAAAGTTAGATTTCCCATACAGAAACTTGTTGCTAGGGAAATTATTCTTCATAACATAAAATTATACTGAAATATACCCATTAGGGATAAAAAAATTGTCAACGAATAAAGAGAGCGCCTTCGTTCACTGTGCGGAGAAAAGGACTCCTCGACATATATTGTGTGTCGAATTGGAACATATCCGAAAAAAATATCTACCACCCTCGATGCCAAGTCAGAATAGGAGTTCGCTTGCATGTCTTGACCTCATGGGGAATAGAGAATGAGAACAGAAAACTGGATTGTTCCTCTTGAAGAAGAGACAGATTAGAACTCCAGCTGTTGAAATTTGTGATGCGAACTGACGAATGGATACTCAATTATACACTTTTATGCCTGTTTAGGTTAGGATATATTATATAATGTGTTTTGTTTGTGTCATTTTTATTTTAATCTGTGTGTTCTTTTGGAGAGTGGTTGGATCTAACTATAGGTGAGGGGGGGGGGTGAAATCTACAAAGTAGGACTTGTTTTAGATACAAAGCACGTACGGTCAGAAGACCCGTGCATTGAATTTTGAATTTAAGAGAAAATTATGATAATATAACATCTGTATGTATAATATTATTCGAGAAATCCATCTATCTATCTATCTATCTTGTTACTTAGTTACCATTACAGTTTAGTTTTTCCAGACTTTGGAATAATATTGCTCTAAATTTTCAATGCAAAATATATTGTATTTGCGATTTTAAAAATATGATCTTGTAAAATAATGTTGTACAGTACATCTTTGTGGAGTGCATTACAAAATTTCAGAAATTGAAAAACGAGCTCTGCTCGTTTTTCAAACTTTTCCTCGATTTTGTATCGTAATATACTATTTCATTGTTGATTTTGTATCGTTATATATTATTTCATTGTTGATTTTGTATCGTAATATATTATTTCATTGTTGATTTTGTGATGTAATAAAGCGATAATATTTGGTGAGAAAAACTAAACAAAAGAAAACTGGTAGTGGCCAAATCTAAAGGAAACGAGCTCATCATTTCTAGACGGACTTCAATCTGAAATGGTGATCGCAATTTTTATACAAAAACGTATCACCATGGTGATAAATGATGAATGATCATTCATTCATTCATTCATTCATTGTAATCGAGCACGTGACGGCTTGAATAACATTCTTTGTAGCGATTGTATACATGCTTGTAAATGGATGAAGAGCTGTATGAATATTTGGTGGGCACTTTATTCGCTTCTATTATGTAGCATTTCTTTGTGGTTCCCTTCCCCTTTCTTTTGTAATTACTATTCTGCTTCCCTCGTCTTGGTTGTCTGGCCTAGTGCAGCTGTTACAGAAAGCTTTGCTCCTAACTTGGATATTCTGTGTAACTCTTGCGTCTGGCTTGACATTAAAAACAATATTTTAATGTACATACGTACATTGTGTAAGCAGTTTAAAGAAATATGTGTAATATTATGGTCCTACATTATGTTTTGCAGCTGCTCGTAAATGCGAATTCTTAGTATTCACTGTGTTGCGTAGTCATTTGTCATTTGCATTTATAGATTACTTACAAATACGGGTAATATATCCGACTATATATACAACGAAATATAATTTCGCTCCCGACAAAGACGTGATGATCTAAACGATATTTCATACAAGTTGAGAGGATGCGAAAGCATTTCTTTCCCCTTATACTTGGCCTGAGTTCGTCAGTAACAGGGCGGTAGCTGTTGCCTCTTATACTGTACCTGCAACCCCCCAAGTTGTACACACAAGAAAATAAAAGTAGGCCTACATAAGTGAATATAAAATATAGTGACACAGATGTTTGACAATTACATGGTTAAGTATATTTTAGTGTCGTTCTTACAATATTTTCAACTAATAATTATAGTAAGGAATGTTAGTTTATTATAGAGTCAGGGGGGGAGTGACAGTGCAGATTGTCCCATTGTGTATGCTGTAGAGTAGCAACTAGCGGTGGAGAAAACATTTACCTTCTGCTCTCAGTAGCTTTTTAATATGCCAGTTGATATAAACAGCAATAAAATGAAATATAAACGTTTACTATAGACTTTCGAAATATAGGTCATCAGAAAACATTTTCAATAATATAATTTTTTCACTATGTTGAAAGTCAATTAGTCGAACGTTAGTAAGATCGATAGTAGCATCTTCCTCTTCACTGATGCTTGGGAGTGTGAGTAGAGGAGAAGGCCTATCAACCAAACTGAAATGGGAATTAGGTATGTGTTTCTCATTCTGTGTTTGTCTTATGTTGTCATGCGCAATGCTGACCAAAAAATCGTCAAATTCTGCTGTTAATGTCTAGTTTTGGTTTGCAACCCTGAATGAAGACTGATTGGGCAAAACTGTCCAAGGCTTGAAGCAGATGTTGCTGGTGATGGTGATGTTGCATCGTTTATGGAACAGTGATGTGATGAATAATTTCTTTTTACCTCTCGGTGTATCACCACTCGTTGCATAATTCTTTGCAAGTCCTCTTTCTTTTTTGGAGTCATTTACTACTTTTTAGGCCACCAAAAATGTTTACCAAAATTAAACATGCGCAGAAATTGAATTAGCGATTAACTAGTTATAAATGTAATACTTTTGGCAATGGTACGCCGTTTTGGCCATGTGAACAATGCGTGCGCTTCCCAACCAAGCATTCCGACGTTCGATTCCCGACGTGGGCAATGAAATAAATTGATCTGTCAACGACACTGGGTTTGTTCTTTGTATTGTGATTTCCTGTGATGTCTCAGCTTTGGCCTTCAGTAATGTCGATTTCATGACCGGGAGACCTAACAAGATTAGGCCTAGATGCAACTTCTTCGATCAGATACATCTCCTTCTTCTGTCCGCAGATGTATAGAGAGAAAGGAGAGAAATGGGGAGGTTGAGGAGAGTAAGAGAAGAAGAAAGAAAAAGAAACATATTTGACGATAAAATTAATCAAGCAATTAATTAATCAATCTTTCTACCAACCAATCAACGAATCTGCGGCATTAACTAAATATTTAATCGGCAACTACAGTAAATATGAATTATATGTAAGACACACTGTAAATAATAATCTTTGATCATTTTCATTTGCATTGGTTACAATAACGCAATAACTTAGGCCTATATAAGAATTCTGGTTGCTACCCGATTTCGTAGTAGTTATCATAGTATAAAATGCTTTACAATTGGCATTTCTTTTGATGATAATTAACAAAAATACCGGTAATGTATAAATCGTTTTATACTAAGTAAATCTTTAAAACATAATTACTTTAAATGCAGTAGTATATCGTGCAAGATACAAAATTTAAAAATTTGAAAATTTCTCGAAAATAAATAGGCCTATGCGGTGGCGTTTGGTTACTTCAAATACAATTCGTATTGTTACAATATAACGCAATTTATACCAGACACATATTTATGCACTAAAATTTAAGTAAGGTTTAATTCTGACATTATACTGTTGTGCAAGATTCAATTTTTTAGATATTGAAATTTTCCTGGGAATAAATAAGCCTATGTAGTCATGTTTATTTACTTCGAATATGCATTATCGTAACTTAAGGCGTTAAGTACAGCTTACAGTAGTAAAATTTTTGGAAATATTGAACATTTCTTTCCTCCATTCCTGCATCCTGTACAATAATGGAAATTAGTATGTGTAAAACACGGTCCTTCTGTTATATGAAAAAATGGTGGCAGTTCGCTGTGCAGTGATGAAGCGTTTCCCTCATAATTCATAAACTTGTTAACTTTTTCATGTTCTCTCACTTTTATTTTATTGATGAAACTCATGTTTACTATATCATGTTCTTTCAACTGCATTCCTTAATAAATAATATATATATTTTTTTTATTTTGTGTTAGAAGAAAATACTGATATATGACCATTTTTAAAATGAATTTATTTTTTATCACACAATCTATAAAAGGTAGAGAAGTGATCTTGCATCATATTGTAGATATGACATGCATAAATACAGACAAATCACAGAATGTTGGATAGTTTTTGAGTTATGTGAGAAACGCTTCACCACTGCACAGCGAACTGAATTAAAAAAAATAATATAAATATATGAATAGTTTTTTTAAATCGCAAAAATATTTTTTCATATAGCAGGACAATGTTTTACACATAGTAATTTTCATTATTGTACAAGATACAAGAATGGAGGAAAAAAATGTTGAATTTTTCCAAAATTTTACTGCTGTAAGCTGTACCTAACCCATTAAATATGCTTTTACAACACATATAGCCACAACAACGAAATTAAATATTAACATTAGCCACACCTCCTTAAAATCTGACATATAACTAACGCTGTGATTAACTGTAGAAAGCAAATTAATTTCCAATTATTTACTGATAAATATTTTGTAGATAGGATACAAAAGATAAATGTCGTAATTTTCTACAACAACAAGAAGAAAGTAAAATAATTTGTCTGTCAAACAGTGTGTCTTACGGTTATTCAATATTCTATCAAACCTTTGTTCACGCCCATTTCCCCAGAATAGCTGTAGATTTCAGGTGAACTGCATTTAAATTTAAAAAAATATTTGGAAATTTTCTTGCTTAATCGATGACATTTTTAACACACTAACACAGTTGTCATAACAACCACCTCACACGCACACTTTTTTGTTGCTATACACACTGTAATTTTCACATTTTTGTTTGTTTAGTTACACATTTTTCACCTTTCTACTACATTTCTGTCACATTTCTTGTCTGTTTCTTCACTGCCTTCCGTTTCTCCCATCATTTATTCTCACAACACGAGTGCCCTGCTATCACTTATACCACCGAAGCGAGAACTATACTGACAGCCGTCGTCAGGCTGTCCAACAACAGCGCAATAAAAAAAGAAACCGGAATGCCAAAAGCAGAGGATGGTTGAGCCTACACGCACACGATGTGCGGTGTGTATTTTAATTAGTCCCGCACGCTAGTCAAATCTCTTCGCTCTGCTAGGACGTTGCTCACTATATGTGTCACATCCTAGCGACAACTACTGCAAGCTTTCTTTTTTTGTGTGTGTGTAACTAGGGGGAAGTTGTATACAAACTGCTACAATGCTTGGAAACCATGTGGCTGTAACTCGGTAGGGGAAATGGCGTATACACAACACACTACATGGAATTCAGAGTATGAGCAATGAAGAAGGATGTGTAAAGACAACTTAGATTACCATGTCGACATTTTTCTTATCTAGGCTTGTTACGGAAACGTTGTAAACTCGTTCCTTCCCCTCTTTTCCCCTCACCGACAAAATGCGGCAGCCAGTCAAAGTTCCCGGTTGTAGTGTACTAAATGGTGAAGAGACAGCTCTGACGTTCTGTGGAAAGCAACGTTTATAGATTCAAATACTGTCGTTAGCATTAGTATATTTTATGTTCTAATTCTTAAACGTTCCTAGAAAAAAAAAAAAAAAAAAAAAAAAAAAAGGGAATTCACAGGTGATGGAATAATATATTATGTAATGGCTAGGGTGACCAAATTCACTTCGATAAAAAAAGAGGACACAAAGCTTCAAAAAGGAGGACATTGTTCGAAAAATGAGGACAGAAAATATTATGTACTTAGACATGTTTATTTTTAATTGGTTATTTAACGACGCTGTATCAGCTACTTTGTTATTTAGCGTCGATGGGATTGGTGATAGCGAGATACTTGGGAAGATGAGGTCAAGGATTCGCCATAGATTACCTGACATTTGCCTTATGGTTGGAGAAAATCACGTAAAATCAACCAGGTACTCAATCCAAGCGGAGATCGAACCCGCGCCCGAGCGCAGCTCCGAATCGGCAACCTAGGGCCTTAGCCGACTGAGCTACGCCTATATTATACTTTAAATTACGTCAATATCTATTTTATTACAAAATATTTACAGTACAGATTTAGGCTTATTTCATACTCAAAAGTATGTTCATATCTATTTTATTACAATATAATTATGATAAAAATAATAAGAATTTTACAGTTAGCTATTTATGAAAGTCAAGGGAACTATAATTATTAAAGAGGAGAAAAAGAGTACATTCCGTTGATACTGCTTACAGATAAATTACTTTTAAAAGGCCTCAAATCAGATAACTTCAAAATATCAGGCATACAAGTTACGAAAACGAGGACATTTCTTGATTTTTAAAAAATCCGCCCGGATCTGGACAAAGGCCTAAAAAGGAGGACATGTCTGGACAAAAGACGACGTCTGGTCACTCTAGTAATGGCAAGAAAATTGGCAGTATTCAAAGAAAACCTGCTTCAGTGTTTACATAATTATCATGTGAGCCGTTGCAGGATACACAAAAACCAAGGATCACGTGACAGTTTATTATACAACTAACCATTCTGAAAACCACTCTAACCGAATATCCTACTAGAAGAGTCATTATATAGTATTGTTACATTACACAGTGACTCTTCTAGTAACATATTCAGGTATAATGGTTTTTAGAATGGTTGGTTCTGCAATTGATTGACATGTGGTCCTTGGTTTTAGTTTTCTACTTTTAGTGACACTTATATTGCATATTAGTTTGAATATTTTAGAAATAGTAGGAAATCATAGAATTCCCCATTAACATTTTGAGTTTTAGTACATATGCAGTGGGCCTGGTTGTTCAGTCTAATTTACTTTACTTTACTCGTATAAAATAATGTGTACCCTGCTACGGCTAATCTGATAATTATGAAAATACTGAGATAGGTTTCCTCGTAAATTTAGAGACCACGTGTAGAGGGACCATTTTAACACATTAACGGATATAGGCTATTAGTACAAGAGCACTATAATATTGTTATACCTTATGTACGAAAAAGGCTTTTACAACTTTGATTGCTCAGAGAACATTCAATACTCATTCTAAATTTACAATCTAGGCATAATAACATATATCAGACTTAAAAGATTTTTTGTGCATTTACAAACATTCGACATGAGCGCGATTTGTTGCTACAATATCTAGACGATATCCCAGTTCCTGCCATGTACACCCTTTGACACTGAAACTGTTCAGAGACTAAGCCCCACTTCGGAATAGCTCGGGGATCATCGTGTTCGCTATATTTACACACGTGCGTTTCACATAGAGAGATCTGAAGCCCAGTCTTTGTAATGAAAAGAAAGAACTCTATCGCTAAGGCATAAAGACTTCGTAGAGAATATGTCATTTCGTAACATACAGATACGTCGCTGTTACAACCTGTCTTCATCCTCGGACCTCGATGCTTAATATTACCCCGTGTGAATCTTGCGATAACCCGAACGACACTTAGACAAATTCACGCTACAGGAGAACGACCATTTTCTGTGTCAAAGAGTGCATATCCGCATCAATTTCGGTAGTTACTGCTGTAATCCTCCTAGTCAAGTCTTCTAAATCAACTATCCAGTACCATAGTATCCTACGGTCCTTGATAAAATCCCATAGGAAAAAGTCGTAGGTCTGGTGATCTTGATGGCCAATTGATGGAAAAACCACGGCCAAACTAGCGATTTGGGAATGTCTTGTTCAGGAAATCACATACGATGAACGCCCAATATGTTGAGGTGTTATTTTGCTAAAACATATTAGGTTTCTTGCTATGAACAGACAAAATTTCCGAGCTTGTCCACGTAAATGTGTCGCTAGTGGCTGGTTCATGAAAGAAAAATGCTTCCATACATTTATCACGTACTCGTAACACACTACGTATAAAACATTAAATTTCGGACTGCCTCTCTCGTGCTTTACAGTGAAATGGGGTTTTCCAACCTTAAGCGTCTGAAATTTTTTATTAATTATTTTATTAATTCTAAAGAAATGTTTTCTTCTGATCCACTGATTGAAGCATAGCGACTGCAAACTCGTATCGGGAAATTCTATCATAATTCGTAATTGCCTTTATGATTTGTAGTTTGTAAGGGTACAATTTAAATGTTTAATGGCATATAACTCATGAAAAGTTGACTTTCGTAGACTTCGAAGATACGACTGTGGCACTCGTCTGACTTTTTCACCTGACTTTCCTAGGTTGTCTATATCCCACCTTATGCTAGGGTTACCATGAGAATAAATACTATAGGAGGACATGGAATCTAAAATAAGAGGACATTGCTGAAAAAGGAGGACTTTTTAAAAATTGGTATGAACAAAATTAAGGATAAAAATAATGGCTTACTTTAGTTAGTTTTCTCATTAGTTTACTGGATCGGTATTACATCTGTATCCTACTTATCGGTGGAGCCCACTTTGTGCACAAGTGCCTGAAGAGACAAACTTATATTCTGTAACAAATAACTATGTCCTTGAAATTATATTTCACCATGATGATACCTCTGACTGTCTCCGTTAGCATGCGATTTCGTTCTTTTGTCCATTGAGCAGATATTAGGGAAATACTCTCTCAACACTTCCATTGTGACTTGGGATAAATGAATAGAACTGACATATTTTTAAGAGTTCTGAGAAAATTTCAGTGCTTGCGGAACTATTGGAATTGAAGAATTTGCACCATTGTTTATCTAAACTTAAATCTTTGTCAAAATTAACTTGATTGGCATATCTTTGTATATTGCAGAATAAAATTGATAAAATAGCTTATAATCATGAATAGTGACATTTTTAGAGTGTAAGTATTCAATATGTCAGTAGGTCATCATATTGTATGTTTTTTTTGTGTTCCAGCTTCAATCATTGAAAGCAATTAAAAATTCTTTCATAGGTTTTCACTATTTGTTTAGATATTCTATGCATAATATCGCACATTATTCAACATTCATATTAATTCTAGTTGAAATGCGATATTCTGGACATTTATTTTTTTTAATGCCTGCCGGACAGGATAAAATGGTTAAAAAAAGAGGACATGTCCTCCTTTTGCCAGACGGGTGGTAACCCTACCTTATGGTTACAATTACAATACCATACATTTTTCCTACCAAGCATGAATGGTCGATCTTGATGGTAATTTCCTTTTACGCAGCGTCTTAAACCATCGTTTAACTGCCTTATCCGATTCTGTTTCAATGGACTACTTAATGCATTGTGCCTTCATTATGACAAAAAAGAGCAAAGAGGCTTCTCGATAGTAAGTCGCCAGATAGAACCACATGCCAGATGTTGGTGGCTATTAACACCATTTGACAAACTTTTTGAATTTATGTTTCAGATTAAAACACTTGTGTGATTACATCATAATTAATTAAGCAAACAGTAAAATGTTTTTTTTTTTCGGATACGGTATAATTATACTGTATGATACTAACATTAGGGGTTGCGTGTCTAGGAACTGTACAACTAAACATTCTGAAGTACTCGTATTAATGGAATGAGCTTGTGGAAGTGTCACTGTAATAAGGTGAATCGTATGTTACTAGGGACCACGTGTACTGTATGGCACAAACATTAGGGTCTACGTGTTAGAGGAATTGAAGGGTTCAGAACCATAGTGGGCCAAGCGCCAATTACTAAAACCGTAGAAAACAAGGGTTAAAATGAAGTTATTACCATAATTCAATGGAAACATATAGCAAGTAATATAAAGTATACAAATTAAAACTAAATGATATGTCGGTCTTCATTAAACTATGGTATTCACTTAACTTTAACCCTTGCTTTCTCCGTTTTTAATAAATGGCGCTTGGCCCACTATGGCTCTGAACCCTTCAATTGTACAACTAACCGTTCTAAAAATATTAACCCGAGTACGCTAGTAGAAGTGTCACCATAATTATGTAAAATATATGATAATACCATTAGAGGAATATTTGTAAGTACATATAACTGCACTCTTAACCTCTTTTTAGAACTGAATTGCGAACACATGAAGCACCTGAAATCACTGATCATTTTTTGAGTTCAAACTGAAGTTTGATTCTTCACCCTCATTAAATTAATCAACTAAAATTCATTAAAAGGTAAAAATCTATCTTCAGAATTGTAAACTAATATATAAAAAATGTAAGTTAACAATTGATTTGCTTATTTACATTTCTCGTTTTGAAATAATAAATTCCTCCGCGCAAAATTCTATTAATATTGGTTATCAGTTGTCACTTTAGTTGTAGCACTTGCGAAAAAGGGGAATACACCTTGAATTCAGCTGTGCATATTTCTCAACAACGTAATGTTTCCTTTGCTTCTCAAACATGATGAGCTTTATTGTATTACCAGTCACATATTTAATATAGTCTGATCATACAGATTTTTTTGTCATTAATTTAAGAGAGTCGATTACAAAGAGCATTAGAAAGCTATAACATCTATTGAAATAATCAATTTAATCTGGAGGTGGAACAATTAGTTAATGCTACTACTTCTGCTTCTGGTATAATGATAAATCGCATATGATATTCTCAGAGTCAAACTCCAGTCCTCTTCGATGAGAAGCCATCTCTTGTATGCCTGCTGCTAAACCATTCCTTGGTTATATTTTCTAGTCGGCTATTTAACGATACTTTATCAAGTACGAGGTTACCAAGCGTCTGTGAATGTGTGATAGCAAGATAGTATTTGAAAAATGAGTCCGAAGATTCGCCTTGTATTAATTATTATCTGACATTACCTTACAGTGAGGGAAAATTTCGGAAGAAAACCAAGTAGGTAATCAGCCCAAGCGGGATTCCAACCCACGTTTGAGTGCAGCCTCATTATCGAGTTCAACTTGCTACCGTTTGAGCTACACCTGTGTTCAATGCTATCTTAAGTCTTGGTTTTTCTGAACCGACGCATGCGACGTGCGAGGTGCGAGGCCTGTCTCGCACAAATCCGGACTACACGAGAGATAGTGAGTTGTTTCTATAACTGCGAGATGCGAGGTCTGCACACCTCGCAACTATAGAAACCACTCACTACCTCTCATGTAGTCCGGATTTGTGCGAGACGGGCCTCGCACGTCGCATGCGTCGGTTCAGAAAAACCAAAGCTTAAGGTCGATATTCGGAGTCGTGTCGATACCATACCATATGAGTCCTACTACAATATGTGTCTATTATTTATTTCAAAGTTCTTTATAAGGAACAAAAGGGAACTGAATAAGGTCCTTTTGAGAGATGAATTAGGGAGATGAGTTGAACATAAAATTCTAATAGTCTATCATGTGGTCGTTTTTGAACGTTTTTTGAGATGTTCATATAAATAAAAGCGAACTGATGGCAACATTACAACACATGTTCACGTAACAAATAGCGTTTGAGTCGCAAGGTAACACCTATTAAACTGTATGCACGTAAGTGCACGAAAGGTTCAATAACCTAACACATCACAGATGGACATTGGTGGTCGTGCATTTCCTCCTTCCCGCCCTAGTCTTACTTCCGACTTGATTCTAGCGTCACTGGATACACGGTTGTCACGTCTTTCTTTAATACTACGCTTTATCAACCACTATCATTATCTAGCGCCTGAGTGAGTTGAAGGTGATTATGCTAGCGAAATGAGTCCAAGGTCCAGTGCCGAAAGATACCCGGTATTTGCTTTTCATGGATGTGGGAAAACCTTGGAGAAAACCTGAACCAGGTACCTTGTTCCAATCAGAATTTGAACCCGGGCCCGCTCGTTTCATGGTCGGACATACGGCGAACTGTCACGTCTTCCTGTCACACACTTTGTTACAGTCAATGTTACGTAACAGACCAATAAAGGACACATTTATTGGTACTTCATAAAATCCTAGAATATCATCTCCTCAACGTCTCCCGTTTCCCTGAAATACGCTTTCCAAAAGACAATTAAAAATGCCGCTTTTCTCAAAACCTGTTAACAAAAGGCCCAATTATATTAGACTTTCATGTTTAACTCACTACCCTGATTCATCTCTTAAAATTACCCTATTCAGTCCTCTTTCATTTTGTATACCATAAATACTATTCAAGGCATACTCATACACTCACCTCATCGTGCAGAAAAATACTTTCTCCATCCTCAGTCATCATGATGTCTTGCTTTACGATTTTGTAGACTTTCAATTTTAATAACTTATACTTCGTTTATGTCTGTTTCCACGAATCTACTCGTCTTTTAAGTGGGAATCACTAGTCAAAGACGAGACATAAACTGGCACTCTTCCTAAGAACTGCCGTTTTGAACGGACGAAATATGAATCCGAGCAACTTTCGAGGAACTGTTTGTATGAGATAATTTCCTGGTTTAAATCTCTTCCAAATCTCACTGACTTAACGTGTTGCCACAGCAACTCCGAGCTCGTAACTGAACATTGGTCACGATTCTGTTCCCGGAGTGCAGAGCCAAGGATATGTATTGAAACACTTGACAGCTAGAACGAAAATCATGTAAAGGTGCAGCATCATTGGCGGCTCGTGTTTTTAGATAGAAAGCGCACTCCTTAATTTATATTAATGCAACTGTAGAAATCATCCAAAGGAGCAGAATCAGTGGCGAGTCTTTTTCTTTATTTAGAGAGGATATCCGTACTAGTTCGATCAATTAAATTGTGTCTCAGTGAAACTTACAGCAGAGTCCGTATAAGCCAGCTTCTATCTGATGCTTTTCCAATTCATTGCGGACTAAAGCAAGGAGATGCACTATCACCTATACTTTTTAATTTCACTCTAGAATATGCCATTAGGAAAGTTCAGGATAGCAGAGAGGGATTGGAATTGAACGGGTTAGATCAGCTGCTTGTCTTTGCGGATGACGTGAGTATATTAAGAGAAAATCCACAAACGATTAGGGAAAACACGGAAACTTTACTTGAAGCAAGTAAAGCGATAGGTTTGGAAATAAATCCCGAAAAGACAAAGTATAATGTCTAGTGGCCAGAATATTGTACGAAATGGAAATAAAAAATTGGAGATTTATCCTTTGTAGAGGCGGAAAAATTCAAATATCTTGGAGCAACAGTAACAAATGTAAATGACACTCAGGGGGAAATTAAACGCAGAATAAATATGGGAAATGTCTGTTAATATTTGGTTGGGACGTTTTTGTCATCTAGTCTGCTGTCAAAACATCTGAAAGTTAGAATTTATAAAACAGTTATATTACCGGTTGTTCTATATGGTTGTGAAACTTGGACTCTCACTTTGAGAGAGGAACAAAGATTAAGGGTGTTTGAGAATGAGGTTCTTAGGAAAATATTTGGGACTAAGAGGGATGAAGTTACAGGAGAATGAAGAAAGTTACACAACGTACAACTGTAGTCTTCATCCGACATAATTAGTAGCATTAAATCCAGACGTTTGAGATGGGCTGGGCATGTAGCACGTATGGGCGAATGCAGAAATGCATATAGAGTGTTAGTTGGGAGACCGGAGGGAAAAATACCTTTGGGGAGGCCGAGATGTAGATGGGAGGATAATATTAAAATGGATTTGAGGAAGGTGGAATATGATGATAGAGACTGGATTAATCTTGCACAGGATAGGACCGATGGCGGGGTATGTGAGGCGGCAATGAACTTCCGGGTTCCTTAAAAGCCATTTATAAGTAAGTAAGAGAGGATATCCGTTACTCTAATACAATTATCCTGGTACAAATCATAGAGATAAAATCAGTTGTCGCCTGTATTTTTTTCAAATGGTGTATATATATAATTCTTTAATGATAGTTACATTAATAATAATAATAATAATAATAATAATAATAATAATAAAAATAATTTTTTATTAAATACGAATGCGTACAATTTTCCGACATTTTTAATGTGTTCTGAAGGCCTGGCCCTGGACCTCGCAGAGTGAAGGTGAATGGTGAGAGGAAACGGGAGAACTCCTACAAAATCCTTCGCGCCCGCTGTGTCCACCACAAACTGCATGATGATCCAAACGGGGATAGAACGTGGGTCGCCAAGATGGAACGTAGAGAGACTAACCACTCAGCCACGGGCGAACAATGACAAATATCTTCTGACCAGAACTGCGGCGGGAACTGACTCAACTGATAAGGCAACGCCTACGGCCGGACGGGGAAGTCGGCAGGCGGAGTTAACTGGTTTTGACCTGACTGTCACACAATGGTGACACAGTTAGTTTGTTTGGACATTGCAAGCAACTACACATGTACAGTCTGCTAAGAAGAAATGGCAAATAATAGGTCTAATTATTCTATTTCTCATCGGATGTTTACGATTCTTATGTCCGTACAGAATCCGCTTATGTTTTCAGGAGATTATTTCAAGAGAAATTCTAGGTTATCGAGTTCCAAGTCTGGATACGATTAATAAATTATTAGTTAATAAATTTCGAGAAACGAGAAGTGTTCAAGATAAGAAGTGAAGAAGGCGACATACAGTACTCACAGAAGAAAGTCTTGATGAAATTGGACAACGCTGGAAAGTTCTCCTAAGAAATTTGTTAGCCATCTTTCTCAGGAAATGGGAATTTCTTACGACAAAGGATTACGAAGTTACTTAAGTTAAAACCCTTTAAATTGCTGTGGTGCAAGAACTTAATCCTGCATTTCGGATTAGATTTTATAAATGGATTTTGAATAAAGTTCATGGCGGAGAAATTAATCCTAATCTCATTTTCTTTTCAGACGAAGCGTGGTTTCACTTACGTAGATATGTTAATTCGAAAAACTGTCGATATTGGAGTTACGGAAATCCTAATCTGCTTCATGAGAAACCGCTTCATGATCAGAAATTAGGAGTGTAAGTTCTTACATAACTTTTAAAGTACATTAGAATTTATTAGACAGTCACTCTAGGATAACAAGTAAAGGCTGAAGTAAGGACCCATGCATTGCCCGGCCGGCGGGAAGCAATAGATCATCGACCGGCACAATTCCTGCCGCAACTCTGGTCAGACGGTAATTGGATCACCCAGTATATTAAATAACGCTAATTTGGAGGTAAACTTTATTGCTGTGACTGAAGTACTGGATCGATAGTTTATGATATGGTATTGGTAGGTACTTTAAAAAGAATCACAAGAAAAAATTGCCCACAATATCTAAAGAATCTTATCGTTCTCAGTTACCATGCTAGCCACAGAATCCGAGGATCGCCAGTTCAAAACTGATCGAGGTTGATGGACTTTAAATGAGCAATAAAATCCTTAGCATAACGGAGATAGAAATAAAGCTGTGATATCGTGTCGTAGATTTACGGCACTTAAAAAGAAACTGTCTGTGATAGAGGACAACTAGGTAACATTTTTCGACCTTTTCCCTTCCACGTTGAATTTCGATGTTGAGCAGTCAATCTCTGCAGTTAAAAGTGTTATTAAATCTTGTTCTTCTTCTCCTGTTACTACTATATTACTACTATTGTACTACTGCTCAACAGATCATAATCAGTGTATAATTATTGTGTTTCTGTGTTAGAAATACTGTATAGCCTTATCTGTTTTAAAGTTACAGCAAAACGTTCCACTCTCAATTGAAGGCAACTTCAGTTTGCATTATAAATAGACCACCATGTACTCTATTTGAATATTTGGCAACATCAATACCTTCCATCAGATATTAACTCTCTCTCGCCCAATGTAGCTATTTAATAAGCCTTTACATACATTTTAAATAGGTGTAAATTCTTTACCGGTCGACACTGATCATGTGTTATGTAAGTGTAAATTTGTGACTCCCTCTAGGTCTTGAAGTGTTTGTTTTCACCTCGGGCTGTTGTGGACCCTGTGACAAGCAACGTCACAGAATGTCGTGCATAATTAGGGAACAACGTCATGGCAACCATGACTGACGCAGATGAGGAAAACACGTCAACCTCTCCATGTCTTGTGCTCTACTTGCAATGAGGATAAAGAGAGCGGATGCGATCACCGGACTGGAAGTTGCAACACCAAGGGAAATGATAGCTCGGCGATGAAGAAAGTATAAGATACGGAATGACAGGAGAAAGCTGAATTGTCTCAAGTTATACAGTGGGCGATAATCTGCAGTCTTTGCTTATGCAGATATTATTATTATTATTATTATTATTATTATTATTATTATTATTATTATTATATGGTCAATATAAACGGCACTCGGGAGGAAATTAAACGTAGAATAAATATGGGAAATGCCTGTTATTATTCGGTTGAGAAGCTTTTGTCATCTAATCTGCTGTCAATAAATCTGAAAGTTAGAATTTATAAAACAGTTATATTACCGGTTGTTCTGTATGGATGTTAAACTTGGACTCTCACTTTGAGAGAGGAACAGAGATTAAGGGTGTTTTAGAATAAGGTTCTTAGGAAAATATTTGGGGCTAAGAGGGATGAAGTTACAGGAGAATGGAGAAAGTTACACTCAGAACTGCACGCATTGTATTCTTCACCGGACGTATATAGGAACACTAAATCCAGACGTTTGAGGTGGGCAAGGCATGTAGCACGTATGGGCGAATCCAGGAATCCATATAGAGTGTTAGTTTGGAGACCAGAGGGAAAAATACCTTTGGGGAGGCCGAGACGTAGATGGGAAGATAATATTAAAATGGATTTGAGGGATGTGGGATATGATGATAGAGAGTGGATTAATCTTGCACAGGATAGGGACGATGGCGGGCTTATGTGAGGGCGGCAATGAACCTGCGGGTTCCTTAAAAGCCATTTGTAAGTATTATTTGGTCGGCCTGGGTGGCGCTGTCGGAAAGAGTGCTGGTCTTCTGTGCCCGAGGTTGCAGATTCGATCCCGACCCAGGTCGATGCTATTTAAGTGTGCTTAAATGCGACAGGCTCATGTTAGTAGATTTACTGACATGTAACAACATTCCTGCGGGACAAAATTCCGGCACATCGATAACGCTGATATAACTTCGTCGTTAAGTAGACTATAATTTTTACAATTCCTTACGCATGAAAATATTAGTTCTAGGAACAGAGAGCATATCTTGATCATAAAGGTCACGAATGTAGAGGTTTTTAATTGAAATAATTTTCTTTACAAAAGCATAATTACAGATAGCCCATATTATGTTTAAAACTATACGTTTTCCTGTTGAATTTATTTCTAAGAGAGTCTTATTTATTTTTAATTCTGTTGACATGTATTTCACTGGGATATTTTCAGAACATTTTGAATTAAATATATGATGTTACGAGTTGACCAGTAATTAATCATTACGATAAACTGCACGAATTATGCCCCCTGGCCAGTTCCTCTTTCACAGAGTTTTGTTTGATTGTAAAATTATTCTCTGCAGCGTTTTGTAGCTCTGTCAACATTTCGTTTTCCAATCGGTTTATAATTATATATTTGTAATGGTATTCTAAATGATTCCACCCTAAACCATTTGCCTCTATAATTTAGGCCTCCTATTTTATTATTATATGATTGACTTCTAATTCATTTCTTTTGTCTTCACTTTTATTTTCAGTTCAACATGATATATTCCAGTAAAGAGTGGAGTAATTTAATTTCTGCTGCTTTTATTTGTTAAATTTCTTCCATGGAAAGTGCCCACATTTGAGACCCATATGTTAACACTAGAATAACAATAACTTTATAAAATTTTGAAGTTGTTTCAGGACATAGTCTTTTTATAAAATATTCGTTTAAGATTAGCTATTAAATTTCCAAATTAATTTAATTTATTTTCTGCGTCATTAATTTTCGTGTGCATCCTAAATAGTTAAATCTAGAAATTTGTTCAATTGTTTTTTCTCCTATTTCTTACATGTGAGGTGCCTATAAAGTCCATTACTTTTATCAGCATACATTTTAAAATAGTTTTTCTATTTTTTGCAATGCTGTAGCTTTTTGTAAATCATATTTTGAATCTACGAATATAACGTAGTCATCTGTCAATGGTAGTTTATAATATTTGAAGGTGTATCTCCTAAAATAAAATCATTATATAAGTTGTCCCGCAGCGGGATGTCCATAGCTTCCCTACGTGTTCCTAGGATTATTTTGAGTGAAAAAGTTGGGTCCGAATTGCAACGGTATCTACAGAAAACACAATTCTAAATTAATAATTGTATTACTTGTGACTGACTTACAGTTTTGTTTTGAGGAATACGCATTTTGATTTGTCACATATGGTTGTTGAGGCATCTTTGGGTTCTGTCTGTAAGAGAATGTATCGCTCTCATTACAACTCCGCCATCATTTCTCAAGCCTTCACCGCACTCCATTATTTTCCAGAGAAGTTCGACCCTTGTGTTCGACCGAGCAACATACACAACTGATTTAATGTGCCCCCATAGGAAGTGATCTAATGGAGACAGATCTGGTGATCGTGGTGGTCAAGCCACTGCACCTCCTTGACCAATCCAACGATGTTGAAACTGTTGATTTAAAAATTCAGTCACACACCTGCCAAAGTGTGAAGGTGCAGGTGTGTCTGATAAGAAGAGGAACATAATTTAGTTGCAGAGCCTGGATACTTTGGATGTGAAATGGATATAAACCAAAGTCATGTATTCAAATTAAAAAAAAAAAAAAACATGCAAATGTTCAGTCTTTTGACTTATTTTTATGTAAAATACTGAAATAGTTGTTTTATAATTACATTATTAGTATTAACGTTTTCGTCCAATTGTGGGCATCTTCAGACCTAAAATTCGACATCTATGTGATAAATAAGCAATGCATATTAAATAGTGACAAATATGAAGACATGACCAAGGTTAAAATAGTGGAACATAATGTAAGTTTAAAAGCAGTATAAAAGGCATCATTACATGTGGTAATTATGCATATTTAAATAAAAAATATGCATAATTATATACACCACATAAATAAATGAATATGCATAATTATATACACCACATGTAATGATGCCTTTTATACTGTTTTTAAACATACAATATTTTCCACTATTTTAATCATGTTCATGTCTTCATATTTGTCACTATCAAATATGCATTGCTTATTTATCACATAGATATCGAATTTTATGTCTGAAAACGTTAACACTAATAATGTAATTGTAAAATAACTATTTCAGTATTTTACATAAAAATAAGTCAAAATACAGAATATTTGCATGTTTTTTTTTAATATACTTGACTTATTGGAACTCAAAAATGAATTCAAAGTTTAAAGTCATGTAGCTGAACAATGTGCACGCACTCTGTTTAGAATTAACTGAACAACACCCTTACGACGAGGTTGCATACTGTTGTAAGTAAATCACAAGTAAAGTTATTAAGTTAGAATTGTGTTTCTATAGATACCGTTGCAATTCAGACCCATGTTGACTAGAACTTTTTCACTCAAAATAATTCCAGGAACATGTAGATAAGCTATGGGCATCCCACTGTTGAACATTCTGTATAAAACTTTCTGTGAATTCTTAATGACATCGTCAATATAGAAATTAAACAATATGGGTGAAACAGGACAGACTTGTCTAGCCAGTGATTAATGTTACATTCTTTTGTTTGTTTGTTTGTTTGTTTGTTTGTTTGTTTTTTGCTCACTACTTGTATTTGAAGTACTAAATTCTTACATCTCAAACTTTCCTCTACTTATTTTCTTACAACGTCCCTACCTGATGCAATTGCAACATCTATTACTAACCGTACTCCATTTCCATTCCCATAAACGAGGTCAGGCTTATTGGATGACACAATCGTTATCTGCATATATTGGTTTATTCCGAAATATTGCTGCTTGTCCATTTCCACTTATTGATACTATGTTCGGGTTCGGCTTGTTTTCATCTGTTTCCACTTTTATTGCGACAGTTTTGTAAATATTATACTTGAGCTGCTAACATTTTCTACCTTCTCTCTCAATATATCCTTCCTACGCTAAAATGGGATATCTGGATATTACGTGTCGTTATGACTGCACAAGATATTATTCAGACCTGTGTTGTTACATATTGCATTTGTTTGATGGTCACAGTAGCCACGTCTTACAATATAGAGTCAGCACATTTTAATCTTCTTGTACGACAGGTCTGCAGTATTGCTTATTCCTATATTTTGGTATAACATAATTTTGCATGTGAAGTTAGTGTGAAGGGTCTATAAAATAACTTCTGCGAAACAGATTACTATGGGGACTATGAGTACCTCTTGTTTCAGATACTTTTATTTCACACTTCAGATGTTTGTATTCATAGTTTGTCTTCTGTTGTTGAAAGAATGTTGGTGTCTGGAACTGCTATGACTGTTTAGGCTATTATTATTATTATTATTATTATTATTATTATTATTATTATTATTATTATTATTATTAAATCAATGTTTCTCTCTACTGAATATGTCTGTGCAACTTCATGACTGAAATTATATATTTACAAGTAGCGTCGGCATGGTTGGCAGAGTTGGTATAGCGCTGGCCTTCTATGCCCGAGGTTGCGGGTTCGATCCCGGGCCAGTCGATGGCATTTAAATGTGCTTAAATGCGACAGGCTCATGTCAGTAGATTTACTGACATGTAAAAGAACTCCTGCGGGACAAAATTCCGGCACACCGGCGACGCTGATATAACCTCGGCAGTTGCGAGCATCGTTAAATAAAACATAACATTTTTCAAGTAGCACGGTCTCTCTCGTCACGTGGTTAGCATGGCAAAAGGCGACCGTTTACAGTAGCACAGAACAATTATATAGGACAGGGGGACGCACCTAGCCTATATTATTGGGAAGAAAATTGTTTGTTCCTATCCTGAATAATACCATAACCGGATGGAATTATAATCGGAAACACTTATCACTTTAGCCATAGCAGAGTATAGGTGGAGAATTGTGTTGGTGCTAAAATAGCTTTCGATTATATTAATTGAAGCAGGAATTTTCAATTTTCGTGATATGAAATACGATTTTTTTTAATTATCTTCTTTCTGTCTGTTCGTTTATTTACATTTTTCCTTTGTTTATATTCAGTACACAGGAGTTAATTAATCCGAAAAAAATGTGTAAGCAAATGTGATCTTTTTTAAAAAAAAATAACAATATTTCACAGAAAAAGCTGTGGGGACTAACTACAAGAAGTTCCTATTGACCATGGAAAATAATAAAAAGAAATTGCCTTAAAATGTCTGCGGTTGAAATTAAATTAATGGCATTCCTGAGCATTCAACGCAAAAGATAAAAAAATCTTTATAATAAAAAATAATAATAATATCAAATATATATTTGTTTATTATATATTAATTTGATTGTAGTTGGTGAATGACGGAAGTCAAGTACTCGCCAATAAAAAATATATTAAATGGCAATAGGGTATAGCAAAATTATTAAATATATACTTATAAATATTTGTTTATTTAATTATTCTGCTATATCCCATTGCCATATAATCTATCTTTTAATCAGTCTGTTGTTTATGGCGATGACGATAAACAAATATTTGGCACAGTTGAGAGATTTTTAAAAGCAAAACAACCAAATTTTCTGCAAGATTGACATCGGTCTCGAACACACCATATTTAAAATAAGATGGCAATGAACAGCATACTAGAAAATATATGCAGGAAGATACTAAAATAAATAGTCAGTGACCTAAGCATCTGAACGAAGAATAAGAAACCTTAATATACTTTTCAAGAAATCGAATCGAGGCCTTTTTAATAAGAAATCAGAAGTCGCCAAGGAAAATTTCATAGTATGTTGCAGAACTTTTGAGTGTTTTGCATAGCCACGGGCACTGTATAAATTTTGCGTGTGACAGTATTTTCTTAAAGATAAAATTCATTTGAGAAATGAAAGATTCGCCCTTGCTCTTCTTTTGTGTAAAGTGTAATATGTTTGTTTAACGACATAAATTACATCGGAAAATAGAACATAAATTTCTCTTATCTAACTCCATGCATGTACTAAATTATTCTCTTATAAATACTTCACAAATTTTTCACGCATTCTCTGCAGAGCAGAAAGTATTACAAGCGAAGTCATAAACACATAAATACAACGTAAATTGACTTGCAGTGAATTGTAGTGGGATTCCCCCTGGATTACTGTAGTAATGAGCACAACACAATGATATCATTATCTGGCAACTCGAGGCCGACGTCTTCTTAGCATGATTAAGTAAAGGTCTGCAATTCTCCTATCGCTTAGGTAACAAAAACTATTACTTGGAAATTTTCATTTACTAAAACATACTACAAAAATGTAAAACTGTTTCCAAGGACTTCAAGTACCCATTCTTAAATACAGTCAGCTGTCTGTTTCATATCAAAGGCAACCAGGGTTCTATCTTTGGGAGATACTATAAAATGTGTACTGAACAAAATGGCTGTGTTGAGGATTTCTCTAAAGCAGTGGTATTCAGAGGTACGCATCTCACTGACTACGTATGTAAAAATGCTGACACATCTTATTTTTTTTTTATTTTAGTAGGTTATTTTACGACGCTTTATCAACAGCTTAGGTTATTTAGCGTCTGAATGAGATGGTGATAATGCCAGTGAAATGAGTCTGGGGTCCAACACCGAAAGTTACCAAACATTTACTCATATTGGGTTGAGGGAAAACCCCGGAAAAAAACCTCAACCAGGTAACTTGTCCCGACCGGGAATCGAACCCGGGCCACCTGGTTTCGCGGCTAGACGCGCTAACCGTTACTCCACAGGTGTGGACGACACATTTTATTATAGGCCTATTTGTTGATAATTATTGCTATTATAGCTATTTCGATGTTTTTTTTTTGTTATTTCTCAAATAATTAAGTTACAATAGCAGTTTGGAGGTGCGAAGGTAAAAAAAAAATGTATCTTGGGGGTACGCTAGCAAAAACAATTGAATACCACTGTTCTAAAGTATTCCGAGTTCTACAGATATTTCCAATTCATTATTGTTCATCACCTCTTAATATTCGTAAAGCCTTAATAATTTCAAAGAGATGTAAAACGAAACATATAATCGATTTCATTAAATGATTCGTATTTTCTCGTATAAGTTGGAGTAGGTGGTGGATCACAGGAACAACTGGGACATATCCTCATAACATTTGTATTCTGCGCACGGATAAATTTATTTTTTTCACGTTCGAAAAACTTGTCTGTTTCAAGATCTGAAACAACAAATACATAATTTCCCAATTTGCAGATGATTGTTTAATCACGGGAAGCAATATGTGGCTGCTTTTCTTACACTTTTTGTTTGCAATATTGGTAAATTAAAAAGAAGTAAACAGTAACACAAGTGTTGATTCATTCATTCATAGTGTTCTGCCCAAGGGTAGATCTTTCACTGCAAACCCAGCTTTCTCCAATCTTTTACTATTGCCCTCTTTGTCTCCGCATATGATCCATAAATCTTAATATCGCCTATCTTCTCCCGTTTACTATTCCTTTTAGTGCATCTTTCAGTAGACAGTTTCTTATCAGCCAGTAACCCAGTCAATTTCTTTTTCTGTTACTGATCAGTTTCAGCATCATTCTGTATTGTTTTCTGATAATTTCATTGAGCTTAACGAACGTTTCTTGTCACGATAATTATTTCGAGACCGAAGGTCGAATAGTCGTAATATTTGACATTTGAAAGCAATTTTAAATAAAAAGTAAAAACAGGTGTCATTAAATGACACATAGTTTCTCATTAATATTCAACAATTAAAGTAAATGGTATTTAAGCAAATATTTTGTTAAATTGTCTGCATTTACGTTCCGAACAGACCGTATTTAAAATAAGATGGCAATGAAAAGCAAACATACGAGAAAAAAAAATATCAAGGAAAATACTAAAATAACTAGTCAGTGACCTAAGCATCTGAACGAGAATAAGAAACCTTAATATATTTTTCAAGAAATCGAATTGAGGCCTCTTGAGTAAGAAATCAGAAGTCGGCAAGGAAAATTTCACAGCATGTTGCATAACATTTGAGTGTTTTGCATAACCACGAGCACTGCGTATAACTTTTGCGTGTGAGAGTATTTTCTTAAAGATAAAATTCATTTGATAATATTATCAACAATATTACGCACCAGCTTCTTGCCGATTAGCAGACGAGGGTATTCCAACTCTATGTTTCTCCATCAGCAAGCGGATGAGAATAGCGTGACGTGCTGCAGTACGTTTCAGATACCTGTACTATGGATTGAAACAAGTATAGAACTTTTGAAATGGAATTGTGACTTTACAAAAGAAGAATCCGAAAGTAATGTGGCGATTCAAGGCTGCTTGACGTTCGGGAAGCAGTCTTTACGTCAACGACGCGGGTTTTCGGCTTTGCGGGCGCTGTTAAGGCTGGTTCAGAATAAACCGGGAACGGAAACGACGAGAACGAGAACGGAAATATTGTTAAAATAAATGTATTTAAATGTGAGCATTCACAATTAACTATTATGAATGCTCACACTTAAATACATTAATTATTTTGACATTATTTCCGTTCTCGTTGTCGTTTCCGTTCCCGGTTTATTGTGAACCAGCCTTTAGTCTTGCTTTCTCGATCGTTGTTCCTCTCTAGTTTTTATTGTGGGTGGTATCGTTATTGGGGCCCCACGTTGGACGCCAATTGTGGGTGGTATCGTTATTGAGGTCCCACGTTGGACGCCATTTGAGGGTGAGTGGTTATTGTGACCACACGTTGGGCGCCATTTGAGGGTGGGTGCGTCTCGATGTTGCGTGAGATTCACTCAGGGTAGCCGAGGTACTGTTGTGGTATAGGGTGATGTCGGGAATAATACCAAGCCGGCTACTTATATAAAAGGCAGTGTAAATTCCAAAACTATAAGTTTATTGTCGTATTCACTTGGTAAACCATAGAATATGTATTTCCGGCTGACATATAATTCAATCGTTGGTCGCACTTCTGTATCGACTCTATGGCGGCTCTGAATAAGCTCTATCCGATACTACAAATTCAATACTCTGTCCAGTACACTATGACACGAAGCGAAATAGTAGTCCTGTCGACACCAAACGAAGTAGTTATTCTGCCCTGTATGTAGGGCCGCCGACACGGTGTAAAGTTGTTTTGATGATCTCCGCTCCGAAGCGGAATAGTAGTCGTTATCTCCGCTCCCCGTCACCCTTATTTATAAAAACCTATCCTACGCTAGAACTAACTATCCTATTGGTTAAAAACTACGTCACTAACTGGCCTAAAATCTATTCCCTATTGGTCCAAAGTGACCTCATAAGCTGGACCAAGATCTCTTCTTATTGGGCGCGAAATATGTCATCTCTAAATTTAAACTTTGGATTTCCCATAACCTCAAATTAGTTTGTATATCTCACAAGAATACCCGTTCTTTGGAAAACCCAAGCTTGGCAGTATCTTTCCCACGGGTCTAGTCCGACTCCGGCTTTAGAATTTTATGCTTCATCGAGTCTCTATACGAAAACCCCGCTCAAGGTGGCCCTAAATCTGTCCGATGCTGACAAGTGACGAAACACCTGTGTGAGGAGCTAATTCTAACGAAGTCGCCAGAACATCCCCGCGAATACATGTAATAGAAATATGGAGATATCACTTCGCTAATAAATCGGTCTCTCCCTCTCCTAATTACTGCTTCAAATGCCCATCTACATAACCATTGGAAATTCCCGAAAGAGTTTTCAATGTTATGAGATGTCCCCGCTTTCTGCCTATAACTAGCCTCATAGTTCCCCCACGCGATCAGCCGGTAACACATTATTTACAATACAGTGAGATTACAATGTCACTACAAACAATTACAATAAATATTACATATATCTTCACAAGCCTTTCTATGTACACAACTCTCACACAATAAGCACAACAATGTACAATTTATATCCACATTTACATATGTACAATACCATTCATTCACATATTTACATTTATTTATTAATTGATCAATTACACACTCTGCGTGCTTGGTTGTACCAGCCGCCCTGTACAGGTTCACCTAGCTGTACGCGTGAGACTAACCATCCTACTCTTTCTCATTCCTGCCTCCTAGCCTCTCCTGTTTGAAAGGCCGCAAGAGTTGCTTGTGGTACCTACCAACAGGTTTACTTTTTCCCCTTTCTACCAATTCGAAAGTATGGTCTCCGTATTTACTCTTAATTTCGTAGGGCCCCTTGTACAGTAGCTCCATGCGTGAGTAACGTCCTCTAAGGGCGGAAGATAACTTCACGTCCCTTAGCAATACCAAATCGCCGGGTGAGGACTCCCATTTGTGGCGATATCTTTTAACTTTACCGAGTCTATACTCAGCCTTTTTCCTGATTCGGTCGAAAGCTAGTTTACACAGTAGTTCATCACTAGGAGGCTCACCCTCCTGTATTGCCTGCGGCAAGCTCTTTATCATAGGATCGGGATCGATCCCTAACATAAGTTTGATCGGAGCTATTCCGGTCGTTGGATTAATAGAGTGGTTCATGACTCTCTCAATCACCTCACATTGCCTAAACCAGTCCTTATGGTTTCGGTGACACAGAATACGGAGGTACAATGATATATCCCTAAGCGCTCTTTCGCAGGGATTACCGCTGGGAAAGTATGCGGAGCAATTGTATAGCTTCACGCCCGCATCTTCCAGCCTTTTGCAAAACACTTTCGATTTATGTACCGACACATTGTCACTGAGCACCGCTGTTACCGGGCCGTAAGTCGGTATGTAGTCTCTAACCAGCTTATCAGCACACAACTTGCTAGAGATATTTCTTAAAGGGTAAATCTTTACAAATTTTGTGAATACATCGTACGTAACAAATATGTACCTGTGTCCGAAGGACGATGTGGGCATTGGACCGTGTTCGTCCACTGCTACTAGTTCATTCTTTTTACCCCTGATAATGACCTGTGGTACATTGTCATACCTTACATTTAGAGGTTTCGCCCTCTGGCAGACCTCGCAACGAGATATTACCCTTCTAACCTTCTTTGACAGTTGCTTAATATAAAATGATTCTGACATAGTTAAAATGATCCTATCACTCCCAGAGTGACACATAGATAGGTGAAAGTTGTTTATAAGTTCATTCTCCATACTCGCAGGTATGTATATCTTCCACTTCTGGATATCCCTACCATGCAATTTATACAAGATACCAGAGCGCAATCCATACACTTCGTCTTTCACCTGTGAGATTTCTCTAGCTTTGTCCATTAAGGCCCTTATCGTGGAATCCTCCTGCTGCAAATCTGCAATTTTCCGAAATTTTCCCGCCAGAGCTCCATTCCTCGTGGAATCAATTTTCATCACGGCAATTTCGTATGCGGGGGCGGTGATAGTTTCCGGTAGCCCCGATTTGGAATTCAAACGAGAGAGACAATCGCCAAAAATATTGTCTGCCCCCGGAATATGTCTAATCGTCACATCATGAGCCAAAATTTCGTGCACATATCTAGATATTCTAGAGTTCGTCAATTTGCATCTACTCAGAAAAGCTAGGCTTACATGGTCAGTAAATATGATGATCTGCCTATTAAAGATATACTGACGGAACTTCTGTAGTGCGAAGTACACAGCAGAAATCTCTAGTTCCGTGATTGATGCGTTGCTTTCGGTACGCGACAGTCCCCTAGAAGCTGTGGCAATCACATGTCGCTTATTATCTTCATCCGTCTGACATAGAATTGCTCCATATCCATATGAAGACGCATCCGTATAAATCTGAAAAGGTAGGCTGTCGTTAGGCCTTTCCAACAGAATTGAGTCGGCAAAAAGCAGTTTCGTTCGATCGAATGCTTCCTGCTCTGCCGACCCCCACCTGAAGGGTGTATCCTTCTTCAATAATGCTCTGAGTGGGGCTACATGCTTAGCATAATTGACGAGAAACCGATTCTGGTATTGTAGGATACCTAGATATCTACGAACCTGTTTCCGGTTCCGCGGCGGCGGGATCCTCGAAATGCTCTGAATTCTCTCTTGGTCCGGTCTAATTCCGTCAGACGAAATTACGTAACCCAGGAAAACTGTCTCAACTTTAAAAAATGCTGTTTTCCCCAGCTTGACTGTCATACCAGCCTCCCTCAATTTAGTAAGTACAAAATCAATATCCCTAATATGCCTATCCACATTATTGCCATATATAAGAAAATCGTCAATGTACTGTGCCAGAAAACCTTTCGTCGAATCACCAAAAATTATGTCAAGTGCTCTTAGTAGCGCAGATCCAGAACTCGCGATGCCGAATGGGCATCGGGTATACTGATAAACTTTCCCGTTATGTAGGAACGCTGTGAATTTTCTCGAGTCCTCGTCAAGCGGAATCTGCCAATACGAACTGGTCAAGTCCAAACTAGTGAATATAGAACAGTCACTGATACGGCCTAACAAAGTGTCCACTGACTCCGTCCTGAAATTATCTTTAACTGAAAACGAGTTAACGTGTCGGGCATCGATCGTTACTCTTAAGCTTCCATTGGGCTTCCTAACCCAGCACAATGCATTTACGTAAGGCGAGTCCGATACTTCTATAACTCCGTCTTTTAACATATCATTTATGACTTCGTCTGCCTGATCCCTTAAAGATAGGGGGATGGGTCTACATTTATGCCGAAATTCCTCCATTCCTACCACCTTAATTTTGTGTGTATACACTCTACACAGACCCGGCGCGTCTGAAAAGACATTTAAATGGCTACCTACAACATCCATTAAGCGTTTTCTTTCACTCTCACTCAGGCCGTGTGCCTGGTTAACTTTATCTCTCACTATTTCGAAAGTATCTGTCTTCCTATTGTTATACGCGACTACCTGCCTAAGATCGCCAAGCGAAATCTCATTACAATATCTGGCCCTACCGCTAATGAGATTGCGTCCTATTTGTCTCGCCTGGACTAATTCGCCGATACACAACTCGCATTCTCCGCAGTCTACTTGACACACTCCCCTAGTTACCTCGTTACCTTCCCACGGATTAACCTCTATAATTACATTCTTACAAATTTTTAGATGCTCTACGAAAAATAACTCTTCCTGTAATCCTATCTCTTCCGCGGTTCTCTCATCTAACTCCGATCTAGCGCTATCCCTACTGAATGGGACATGGCCTACACTGCCGTTACCTGCCGTAACCCCTAGTCTGTTTTCCCTGAAATCTAATAGCGCGTGCCATTCATAGAAGCTTTCTACTCCAATAATGATGTCGGTAGTCAACCTTTGTATAACAAGAAAAATAGCATTTAATTTCACGTCTCCGCACTCTAACTCGAACCATACTTGATATTTTACCTTTTCCTTCTTCTTGCTTAGGGCGCCCGCACAGTACAGTGAACATATGGGTAACGTTTGCAGTTTTATTCCTGAATCCCTAACCTTTTGAAAAAATTCCAAGCTGCATACATTATTTGTGGAGCCCGAGTCCAACAACACACAACACTTTATCCCAAATATTTTAGCATCTATATAAGGCAATACATAAGTCTCATTATTTTCTAACTCTGGGTTAGTAATCTCGCTCTGTCTCTTCACGCTTACCGCGTTGGTGGATTCTTTTGACAGTGGCTTACTGCACTTAGCTACAGAAATCTCCGAACCCTTGAGACTTCTGTCTAGCAGTTTCCCGAGTGCGATGCAGTCGGTTCCACTGCTACCTCGTCTCTATTTCTACAATTTATAGGCTCCCGGCCCATATTCATTCTGACCGGACTTTGCTGACGTCCGTTCATGTCTCTATTCCTGCTTTGTCCCACGTTACACTGTGTAGGTGGCCTATTGCACCCTTGTGAGGCCATTTCTTGTAGGACGCCTCGCCTATCTCTCTCCTGCTCCTGTCTCCTCCAATCACCTCGATTTTGCGGTCCCCTGCTAAAATTAGGCTGCCAGAATCCCTGTCTGTAATTTCTGTTCCTAAGCCAGTGTGGTTGGGTTCTAAGCCTATTATTTCCATTTTCTTGTCTTCCCGTGTACCATCGTATGTGGTTAACCCTACGCACGGGACCAACACCTCCTCGATCGTTCCTCATCCTGTTATGACTACTCTGGTTATTCCTACTATTATTGTAAGGACCCCCAAAGGGCGGGTCAATCCTTCTCTCCCTGTTGGGACTTTTCCCTCCGTTATGGCCATTATGGTACCGACTATGTGCATTGTTGGGGCTCCTGTCACCACCCCAGTTACTCTGATTTTGGGCTCCTGTCCTTGGGGATGAAAAGGCCGTACTTGCCCCCTTCCCCGCTTTCTGGTCGGTGGGGCTTGAACCCTTTCCTTTGCCATGTTCATAATCTGCCTGTCCACTACATTCATAGTGCGTGGCGTCCGAACCATCCAGCGCAGTCAATAAATCTATTGTTTCCCCGAAGTCTCGGGGCCCTGCTACGATCAGATTATATCTTATGTTCTCGGGATACTGCGAAATCACAGTTTGGATCAGCTCTGAATCCGGTATTGGCGGATTGAGGCTTTTCCCTTTTTTAACAATTTCAAGAAAATAGTCTATCATAGAGACGCCTCTTCCCGCGTCAAACCTGCTCTGATTAATTTCCCTCCTAATTTTTTGTTGTTGTCTTTGTCCCCAGTATCTCTCCGAAAATTTTTCTCTGAATTCCTCATAAGTGACATTATCCCCTAGGGCCACTAGCGCCCAGTTGAGTGGTCGGCTCTTTAGGCTCTTTCGTACGACAGTCATTTTTAAGTCATCCGGCACCCCTCTTACTTTAAAGTACGTTTCTAGCTCACTTATGTAGTTATGTGGGTTTGAAAATTCAACCTCATCAAAAATAGGGTAACCAATCTCATTCATAATGTGAGTGGGGTACTGAGGACGGCCTAAATATGCCTTGTCGTTTACATTTATCAACTCACTACGCACATCATCCCGTGAGGTCTGACATTCCTCACCAACACTATTGTTAACATGTCTTACATTTATGTTGCTACCTGATGCCGGGCTCTCACTTGTGCCCTCTTGTCTAGAAACTGCACGGTCCGAGCTGCTATGTCCGCTTAAATTTGCGGGACTACCCCCATTTAGTACGTCGTTTATTGAGTTTAATTTACTTCTTAATTCCTCCAAACATTCGTTATCCGCCCTTTCTTTATTCTTTATTGCTCGCTTGAGACCGTCCACTTCCCGATCCACCTCACCTATCTTCTCTTCTACCGAATTCTGAATTTCTCGAACCTTCTCCACTATCGCTTCCTCAACAGCTGATTTTAGGTCGCTATTCTCTCTCACAGCCTTATCTCTAACTCTGACTTCTAAATCCTTCATACTTTCTGACATCCTATCCATAGCTATCTTCAGTTGGTTCTCCATTCCGATCCCATTCTCGGATAATTTCCCCTCTAACTTCTCTATTTTGTCTTCCATCTTGTTTCCTCTTTCCGCTAATTTTGCAATATGATCTCTAATCTCTCTCGAACTTTCCCCCAATCTATTTTCCATTTGTTTTATCTGCTCTCTACTTTCCCTCAGAATCTGCTCTCTACTTTCCCTTGAGTTATTCTCTAATTTAGTTTCCATTCGTTTCATTTGTTCTCTACTTTCCCTTGAATGGTTGTCTAATTTATTTTCCATTTGCTTTATTTGTTCTTTACTTTCCCTCGAGTTATTTTCTAATTTAGTTTCCATTTGTTTTATTTGTTCTCTACCTTCCCTCAGAATCTGCTCTCTACTTTCCCTTGAGTTATTCTCTAATTTAGTTTCCATTTGTTTTATTTGTTCTCTACTTTCCCTTGAATTGTTGTCTAATTTATTTTCCATGAATTGTCTCATCTGCTCCCATAACTGTTCTAGCGTCATTTCCCCTTTGCCACTGTCTCTACTCTGTTGCTTTTCCACCGTTCGCTCTCCCTCTATTTCTTGTCCTGCGTTATTCTCGACCTCCTCCCTAATTTCCATAATTTCCTCGTCCTTCCTTTGCTCCATGGTTCCCTTGTTTCTATTTCCTCGTCTTTCTCGTATTTTCCTAACTACCTTACTCCTATGGCTACGTAGTATCATCTATATGCTACTCTGTCATCTATCCGACGCTTGCTTTCCCAATAATAATCTAACTAGGCCTGTATTTGCACTCGACTCACTTCCAACAAATTACGCAATACATTTATTTCACTCTTTCCCCCAAAATATCACACACAAAAAAAATACATATATATATACACCCAAAATATCACACCAGAAATTGAAACATATACACTTTATAATTATTCCCCCAAAATATCATATACATATATACACATTTATACGTCTTCTATTCATACTTGCCACAGCCTCTCCGAGTCGCCTTCTCTGGTGGTCCCCGTGTTGTCTTCTCTAGTGTTGTCGTGATGTCGCGATGGCTTGGTTCTGTTCCCGCCTTCCAGCGTCGTTCCTCGGCTATGCAGGGCTGAACTGCTCCGTCCGGTCCTCCTCGTTATTTGGTGCTGTGTTCGCACCCGGGGCCGGTCACTGGAACAGCTGTCTTCCTTCGAGCCCCACGTTGGGCGCCATTTGTGGGTGGTATCGTTATTGGGGCCCCACGTTGGACGCCAATTGTGGGTGGTATCGTTATTGAGGTCCCACGTTGGACGCCATTTGAGGGTGAGTGGTTATTGTGACCACACGTTGGGCGCCATTTGAGGGTGGGTGCGTCTCGATGTTGCGTGAGATTCACTCAGGGTAGCCGAGGTACTGTTGTGGTATAGGGTGATGTCGGGAATAATACCAAGCCGGCTACTTATATAAAAGGCAGTGTAAATTCCAAAACTATAAGTTTATTGTCGTATTCACTTGGTAAACCCTAGAATATGTATTTCCGGCTGACATATAATTCAATCGTTGGTCGCACTTCTGTATCGACTCTATGGCGGCTCTGAATAAGCTCTATCCGATACTACAAATTCAATACTCTGTCCAGTACACTATGACACGAAGCGAAATAGTAGTCCTGTCGACACCAAACGAAGTAGTTATTCTGCCCTGTATGTAGGGCCGCCGACACGGTGTAAAGTTGTTTTGATGATCTCCGCTCCGAAGCGGAATAGTAGTCGTTATCTCCGCTCCCCGTCACCCTTATTTATAAAAACCTATCCTACACTAGAACTAACTATCCTATTGGTTAAAAACTACGTCACTAACTGGCCTAAAATCTATTCCCTATTGGTCCAAAGTGACCTCATAAGCTGGACCAAGATCTCTTCTTATTGGGCGCGAAATATGTCATCTCTAAATTTAAACTTTGGATTTCCCATAACCTCAAATTAGTTTGTATATCTCACAAGAATACCCGTTCTTTGGAAAACCCAAGCTTGGCAGTATCTTTCCCACGGGTCTAGTCCGACTCCGGCTTTAGAATTTTATGCTTCATCGAGTCTCTATACGAAAACCCCGCTCAAGGTGGCCCTAAATCTGTCCGATGCTGACAAGTGACGAAACACCTGTGTGAGGAGCTAATTCTAACGAAGTCGCCAGAACATCCCCGCGAATACATGTAATAGAAATATGGAGATATCACTTCGCTAATAAATCGGTCTCTCCCTCTCCTAATTACTGCTTCATTATGTACGTTACATCATCTATCAATCTTATTTTCGGCCTACCAACTGCCCTTTCCCTTCTGGATTTTCATCTTCTAGAAAAATTCTATCGCATTATTCGTTCTGAGAAACTGTCTCAACCACTGCAATCTTCTGAGTTTAATATCGGTAAAAATATTGATACTTTATACAAATTTTGGAGTTCCCATAGCTATTTATTGAACTTCGTCAGTCTTCCTCGTCACAAACCTCCAGTATTTTTCTTTCCAGGTATTCAGGACTTTAAAAGTTGCTCGCTCAAGTAAGATCGAAGTTTCGCTTCCATATACAACAGCAGATTTAACATTTGTTTTAAAAATTCTTATTTTAACATTTTTTGAAAATACCTGCGCTTTAAAATTATATTCAGTGTTCTAACGCAACGGTTATCTATATTTATTGTATCCTTAATTTCAACCATGGTATCACGCAACGGTTATCTGTATTAATTTGTATCCTTAATTTCAACCATGGTATCACTATTATGTATTATTGCGTTTAGGTGTGTAAAACGGAGTTACATACGCCATTAAACAAATTTCGGTATCAACAATATTTAAAACGTGTATTTTCTTAAAAAAAGTTTTTGTAGCATCTCAATACTTTCTCTATACCTCAGACAGTGAGAAAGTAATGACCACTAAATTTCTTCACAATGAAGATCTAAGAGCCTCTCTCTTCTATAGAATCGAGAAACAAATACGAGAGGCCGCTTCAGATAAAACACGATGTCTAATGGGACGTTAATCTTTAATTTATTTAACGCTCTCTTTCAACATGAATGTTACATAGTGACAATGTCATGATCACGCGGCGATAATGTGAAAGTGATGTAATGACAACAGCAGGGGAAACGAATGTGCTCGGAGAAAACCTATCCCACCATTATCTTTTCCCGCAACACAACAAATAGTGTATAAGAGAATCTAATCCTGGCCCCGTCAGATCAGAAGCGATAAACGGTAGAACCAAAAAGCAATGAGAAAAAGAGAAGCAGCCTGGGAGCATTTCGATAAAAGTCTCGATCTCAGTGAAAGGAAGTTCAGTGCTCTGCTCTTCACGGTCAGCGGGACTGTATTGTATTTATGATGTTGCTGTGTTTCCCCTGTGAGGTCATGCGTTCTAGGACCGATATTTCTCTTACATGAAGCGAAACGGCGCGACTCGGAAGTCCGAAAAGGTAACGTTAACTTAGCCGAGGTGCAGAGAAAATATTGCAGACAACACACATGGTATGTTTCATTTCCGAGATAAAAATTGTATTACAACTTGTAATATCTTCTCTTCAGCTTTGAAAATACGAGTAGTTCCATTGCATGTGTGACTGTGTTGGCAACTTATCCATAATGATCGAAGAAAGAAGTAGCCTATGTAGCTGTTCCCTCTATTTCTTCGTTTTCTCTTTTCGTCTCTTCTTATTTATCTTCTTTTTTCCCCTCGCTTTCCGTTTACTTCTTTTTCTTCTTAGCTCTTTTCTCCGTCTTCTCACCTCATCTCTCTTTCAGCATACTCCTCCTCTTTCTTCTGTCACTCTTTTCTCTTCTCATTTCTCCGTTTTTCATTTTTTATCATTTCCGTTTCTTTATTCCCTTTCTGTCCTCCATTTTGGTTTTCTCTTCTTGTTGGTCTCTTCATCTCTTCTTTCGCCTATTTCTCTACTCTTCTTTCTTTTCCTCCTATTCTTATTGACAATTTTCTCTTTCCGTTCATTACTTTATTCTTTTTATTTTTATATTTTGTCTTCCATTTCTCTATTTTTAACTTTTCTCCTTTCTTCTGTTCACCCACTTTCTATTATCTTTCTCCTGCTATTGTTCTCTCTTTCAATCTCTTATTTTCAATAACTGAGTCTATTTATTCATACTAATTCAAGAAAATTCAATATTTTTTAGTAATATTATGTATTTCCATGTATGTGTATGTATGTAGGCCCTATGTATGTGTGTATGTATGTATGTATGTATGTACAAAGATGGATTTATTGAGCAATGTTATACAGATGTACTATATTATCAGAATTTTCTCTTAAATCCAATGAACGGGTCTTCTGACCCTACGTGCTGTGTAAAACAAGTCCTACTTTGTAGGTTTTACCCCCCCCCCCTCACCTATGATTAGATCCAACCACTTTTCAAAAGAACACACAGATTAACATGAAAATGGCACAAACAAAACACATTATATAATATACCCTAACCTAAAACAGACATAAAAGTGTATAATTAAGTAGTTACCATTATCCCTTCGTCAGTTCGTATCACAAACTTCAACACATGAAGTTCTAATCTGTCGTCTTCAAGAAGAACAATCCAGTTTTTTGTTCGCATTCTCTATTCCACACGAGGTCAAGGCATGCAAGCGAACTCCTATTCTGACTTAGCATCGAGGGTGGTAGATATTTTCTCCGCATATGTCCCGTTTCGACACACTGGAATAAAATATGTCTATAGGAGTCCTTTTCCCCGCACAGTGGACAAAGGCGTTTTCCTTCTTCATTGACAATTTTATTACCCTTCCATGCCCCCAATCTTAGCCACGCTAAACCTGCTCTACTGTCTTTGTTACAAGAATTTATGTAGTCACACCTCCCCCAGTTAAGCACGAGATCTGATTATAAATGTAATGAGTATGTATGTATGTATGTATGTATGTATGTATGTATGTATGTATGTATGTATGTATGTATGTATGTATGTATGTATGTATGTATGTATGTAATGTAATGTAATGTATGTACATATGTACACTATGTATACCAAAGTTACTAATCAAAGATATATATTTTTTGTCTAACGGAGGGTCATTCATGCATATAAAGCCAGTCGTGTAGACCAGTTTACCGACAGAGTCTTTGTCCAGGGTGCGCTATAGGAGGCTGGTTTACGCTACATACTCAATGGAATTATATGATAATGAAGATTTGTTGGGATACTACAGAGGAACAGGAGCTCCTGTTACCTGGATCACGGACTTGCCCAACACAAGTTATATATAAATCGGAGGTACACCCGAGATCGAAGCTGGGTCCACAGGATTTTAAGTCCAGCGCTCTAGCCACTAGACCACTGTGGCGGCTTCTAATCAAAGATAGTATGAATATAAGAATTGTAAAGACTATAGATGGAAGCTGTTGTGTCTTTATAGAATTATTACCGAACAAAATACTCAAAAGATTAACTACGAGTAATAAGCGAAATAAAATGTAAGTTAGTTCCTTTCTTCAGATCGAACTGCGATCTTTAGAGTACGGGACCAGTTCTAGCCAGCAGTCCACTCATTTATTGCGGGTTGAGGTCAGATGATTTATGAACTGTTTAAAGCAATTGTCTAAAGTGACCCATCAGAGCCATTACTGCATGAGGGTCTCATTGAGACAAGCTTTGTAGTCTAACTAGCAATGACTGCTCAAATTTGTTAAGAGAAAAGAAAGGACTAAATAATATTACTCAACCGACCATCTATTGTGATGTGATGTTTCCAGTACAAAACCAGCTGATTCAGGTTTTCTTTCCATCAGAGAAGTAAAGATTTTGTTACTTGCGCCAAAGGTATTCATTGTATCTTGCATTGCTCTCTCTTTTTAAGCGCTGACCTTGAAGAGTGCTCAATATATTACTTGATGATTTTAGTTGTTTTAAAAGTCTGAACAAACATATCCACACATATTCTCACACAGCACACGAAAAATAAGTACAATATGCGCCAAAACAAACAGTTTGAAGATCTCATAATTTTCCGTGAATTTTTCCTTATCCATCGCATTCACCAGTCGTTACGTTACCTGATGCCTGTGTATTCGTTATGTTTAAGGATTCCATCTTTATGGCGAATCCACCTACAACAATAATGATTGTGAAATCATGGGAAAAACAGTGGCTTTCTTTCACCAACTTCATCAATCTCTATTTACAAACATGTTTGAGAATCTACGTGATATTATGAATGTTGCATAGAAAATAATAGAACGCATTTTGAGCTTGTGTTTTGCTGTATATAGATCTCTCTTACTTACTTACTTACTTACAAATGGCTTTTAAGGAACCCGAAGGTTCATTGCCGCCCTCACATAAGCCCGCCAGCGGTCCCTATCCTGAGCAAGATTAATCCAGTCTCTATCATCATACCCCACCTCCCTCAAATCCATTTTAATATTATCCTCCCATCTACGTCTCGGCCTCCCTAAAGGTCTTTTTCCCTCCGGTCTCCCAACTAACACTCTATATGCATTTCTGGATTCGCCCATACGTGCTACATGCCCTGCCCATCTCAAACGTCTGGATTTAATGTTCCTAATTATGTCAGGTGAAGAATACAATGCGTGCAGTTCTGTGTTGTGTAACTTTCTCCATTCTCCTGTAACTTCATCCCGCTTAGCCCCAAATATTTTCCTAAGCACCTTATTCTCAATCACCCTGAACCTATGTTCCTCTCTCAGAGTGAGAGTCCAAGTTTCACAACCATACAGAAGAACCGGTAATATAACTGTTTTATAAATTCTAACTTTCAGATTTTTGGACAGCAGACTGGATGATAAGAGCTTCTCAACCGAATAATAACATGCATTTCCCATATTTATTCTGCGTTTAATTTCCTCCCGAGTGTCATTTATATTTGTTACTGTTGCTCCAAGATATTTGAATTTTTCCACCTCTTCGCAGGATAAATCTCCAATTTTTATATTTCCATTTCGTACAATATTCTGGTCACGAGACATAATCATATACTTTGTCTTTTCGGGATTTACTTCCAAACCGATCGCTCTACTTGCTTCAAATAAAATTTCCGTGTTTTCCCTAATCGTTTGTGTATTTTCTCCTAATATATTCACGTCATCCGCATAGACAAGAAGCTGATGTAACCCGTTCAATTCCAAACCCTGCCTGTTATCCTGAACTTTCCTAATGGCATATTCTAGCGCGAAGTTAAAAAGTAAAGGTGATAGTGCATCTCCCTGCTTTAGCCCGCAGTGAATTGGAAAAGCATCAGAAACTGACCTATACGGACTCTGCTGTATGTTTCACTGAGACACATTTTAATTAATCGAACTAGTTTCTTGGGAATACCAAATTCAATAAGAATATCATATAATACTTCCCTCTTAACCGAGTCATATGCCTTTTTGAAATCTATGAATAACTGATGTACTGTACCCTTATACTCCCATTTTTTCTCCATTATCTGTCGAATACAAAAAATCTGATCAATAGTCGATCTATTACGCCGAAAACCGCACTGATGATCCCCAATAATTTCATCTACGTACGGAGTTAATCTTCTCAAAAGAATATTGGACAAATTTTGTACGACGTCAACAAAAGTGATATTCCTCGAAAGTTACCACAGTTAGTTTTGTCCCCCTTTTTAAAAATAGGTACAATTATGGACTCCTTCCATTGTTCTGGTACAATTTCCTTTTCCCAAATAGCAAGTACAAGTTTATAAATTTCGCTATATAATGCGCTTCCGCCCTCTTGTATTAATTCTGCTGGAATTTGATCGATACCTGGAGACTTGTACTTTTTCAGATTTTCTATCGCAATTTCGACTTCTGAAAGCGTGGGTTCGGGTATAAATGGCTCAGCAGTTTGTATTTCAATTTCGTCCCGATCATTTCTATTTGGCCTATGTACATTTAGTAGTTGCGCAAAATAGTTTTTCCATCTGTTTAGGATTGATGGAGAGTCTGCAAGCAAGTCACCATTCTCATCCTTGATCACGTTTACCCTTGGCTGATATCCGTTCTTAAATTCCTTTATACCCTTATATAAATCTCGAATGTTTTTATTCTTACTATTTGTTTCTACCTCATTCAGTTTTTCCTTCAAGTAACCTCTCTTTTTATTCCTAAGTGTACGACTTGCTTCCCGTCTTTCATTGAAATAATTATCTCTCTTCTCCTCGACTGGATCCTGTAAGAATTTCAATTTTGCCTGTTTCCTTCTTTCTACTACCATGCAACAATCTTCATCAAACCACGGTTTCTTTTTCTTAGTTTCATAATAACCTATGCTCTGCTCAGCTGCAATTTTGATACTATCTCTGATATTTTCCCACACGCTATTAACATCTAATTCTTTCTCAACTTCGTCGGAACTTTCTAAAGTGTCAAACCTATTGGAAATTTCGACCTGATAATTTTGCTTAGCTTCCTCGTCCTTTAATTTCAAAATATTGAATTTAGTAATATTAACTTGTTGCTCTACTCGCTTGGCTACTGATAATCTTTCTCTTAATTCTCCAATCACCAAATAATGGTCAGAATTACAGTCTGCACCCCTGAAAGTTCGAATATCTACTACACTAGTATGTCTCCGTTTATCTATCAAGATGTGATCTATTTGGTTGTGTGTCAATCCATCTGGAGAAGTCCAAGTATATGTATGTATATCCTTATGGGGGAATGTTGTACTTTTGACAATTAAATTTTTCGATGTGGCAAAGTTGACTAATCTAACTCCATTGTCACTACTAATTGCGTGTAGGCTCTCTTTTCCAATAGTTGGTCTAAAAATATCCTCCCGTCCTACTTTAGCATTGAAATCCCCCAATAAAATTTTCATGTGATATCTAGGGAAATGATCAAAAGTATGTTCCAATTCCTCATAGAAGCTATTCTTTATATGGTCGTCTTTCTCTTCTGTAGGGGCGTGAGCATTTATAACTATGATGTCGCACCATCTACCCTTAAGTACTAAATATGATAACCTGTCACTGATAAATTCGACCTTTTTTACTGCTGATTTTATTCTTTTATGAACAAAGAATCCTGTTCCTAATTGGTGATTATTGTTTCCTTCCCCATAATACAACAAGTAATCTCCTATTTGTGATATGCCATTCCCATCTAACCAACCTCTTGTACTCCCACGAAGTCTATTCTATATCTAGCTAGTTCTTTAGCTACTAATGTTACCCCTCCTGTTCTATAAAGACTAGTTACGTTCCAAGTGCCAAATCTCAAAACCTTATTCCTTTGCTGTGGTCGTGCCAGAGAATCAATCAGTCCTATTCCGAGGCTTATTATAAGGATACGTAACAAGCTGTTTTTTACGGTGATGGGTTGTTAGCCCTTCGCCCAACCCCCAAGCTGGAGGACCACCCCTTATCGGCTGTCCACGACTGCTTATTCAATATATTCGCAGCTACCCTCCATATCTGGAGGCCGTCTCCTCTATCCGCAACCTGAGGACATATAGATCTCTCTATTGTAATAATTCCTAATAGGCCTATATGTTGTGTGTATTGAAGAAAATCGCGATTTAAAAGTGATATAAATGTCAAAATATATCAGTGGTTTATGTCAAGCATATTGCTTTCTTTTCGTTTGCAATTTTATAAGAACTTGCTTGTTACGCTTAAGTGAATATTCATAGGAACAGGAGATGTTTACAACTAGCGATCGCTAATCCTTTTTAAGAAACAAGAGTGTTTTACAACTTGTGGTCAATAATCCTATAAGAAAGGGCCTTTCTATAATTTCTAAATGTAAGTCTACCCATGTAGTCAGCTGGCCAAAGGAAAGTAAAAGCTTAGTCTGAATTCGCAACGAAAAATATAAATAATTCCTTGTTATAATTAATTTATCTTAGGTAAATAGGCTATATATATTTTTTTTGTTTAATACGACCATTTCATTTGTCAGTTTAATTCTACGTCAATCATGTCAATTGATGCCCATAGGAGCAAGCGCGCGCTTTAGAGCTCAGGAGAGCCTGAGCGCTTTACAGCGGAAAGGAAAGAGAAAGACGAAAGATGTAGTATATGACTCTTGGTCGAGCTATACTCAAGGGCGGCCAGCACTGATTCAATGCATAAAGGGAAGAGAAATTATTAAAACTGTGTCCATGTTAATTTTTAGATTTGTCTGAGAAGTATAAGTGCATTATAAGAATGTAAGTTTTGATTTTAATGCTCATTTTTCACAAGTTTGATTTTTTTATTCAAAAGAAATATTTGCTCAACTTTTGTTTATAGAAAAATGAAATTTTCAGATATAGACCTATTTATTTAGTAGCCTTACGGAATGTTTTCGTAAATCTAATATACCGTAAATACGTATTACTGAAGATAGTGTATTGAAAATTTTGAAAATATTCGCATGGAAATTGTTTGTAAGGAAATGAATTAACAAAGCAACTGCTGTTACATGACAAGCAAAAGATACATGCCCATGTGTTGTAAAAATGTCAGCTCTATAGCTTCAGCACATTTCGAGAAAATAATTTAATATTCTGATGATAGGAAGTTGCTCACCAATATCACTTTAAAAGCATAATGCAATAAGAGTTTTGTTATGGAATGTTAGTTACACTTAAAACATATACAGCACCTAGGTAACTTTGCTTTGTACTGTAATATTGTTTTGATTGGTTTATTGATTACTTTTATAAGGCTAAAGATACCATCAATATCAATTCCAACTTATCATGTCATACTCAGTCTCTTTTTTTGGGATGTAACTTTCTTTATGAATGATGTGTTTCATCCATTTAGTACAGTAGGCCTATAGTTGTACTACTATGGAATTTATGTGAATATTCCTTCTTAACTCTTTATTATGTTATTAACATTTAAAACACAACTGCAATATTAAGAAATTGGTATTAGTACTTTTGTTTTACAGATAATATAGATAATATCGAACAGAAAGAAGCCATGTAAAAATAACGACATAAAATTTCACGTTCCGTTTGAAGTTTGTGCACCACTGTTTTCTTAATCCAACAGGCTGCTTATTCATATACACAACCCTTCCTCTTTCCATACTTAGCGTTTGATGTCCGCGCACGATGTCAAGGTCAGAAAAATGCGCTTGCTTTGACATCACTGTTCTACGTAATGAAAAAAATCACGTAGAAAATCAGTTGTCTCATGTTTCTGCAGTGGATGTCTGAAACTCGCGTGTATTTTTGATTTCAAATAAAGACGTTATGTTTTGCTAGTAAATAGGTGTCACGAAAGCGACGCATACTGCCTTATTATATACAGTACGTTTTACGAATTTTGTAACAATTCAGTTGCTCTTTATTGCAAATGATTTATTTACCATTTATTTTCTTTAACTATTATCATTTAAAGTAAGTATTTATCATTCAAATGTATTACTTGGGCAGCACTAGGCGCGATTCATTGTTTCTGTAACGATCGACCCGCGCCCCAAAGGAGTAACTCCTCCGACAGACCTGCAGATATTCCCGTAGCGCACGTCCAATTGCTGTTTACGATGTACGCGTAATCGCATGTCACCTTGAGGAGGAGTGGTACGTCAAGGTCGGACCAGGCGTTATTACCCAAACTGTTTCTACGGTTATAGCTTGTTCTCGAAAGGAAAGTCTTTATGACGGTTGTCCATATCAGTGTTCTTATTTAATGACGCTTTGAAATGCAGAAATTATTCTTCATCGTTGAGTACATGATGATGATTATAGTATTGATAATAATAATAATAATATTATTATTATTATTATTATTATTATTATTATAACTTGGAGCAACAGTAACAAATATAAATGATACTCGGGAGGAAATTAAACACAGAATAAATACCGGTATGGAAAATGCCTGTTATTATTCGGTTGAGAAGCTTTTATCATCCAGTCTGCTGTCAAAAAATCTGAAAGTTAGAATTTATAAAACAGTTACATTACCGATTGTTCTTTATGGTTGTTAAACTTGGACTCTCACTCTGAGAGAGGAACATAGGTTAAGAGTGTTTGAGAATAAGGTTCTTAGGAAAATATTTGGAGCTGAGGGGGATGAAGTTACAGGAGAATGGAGAAAGTTACACAACACAGAACTGCACGCATTGTATTCTTCACCTGACATAATTAGGAACATTAAATCCAGACGTTTGAGATGGGCGGGGCATGTAGCACGTATGGGCGAATCCAGAAATACATATAGAGTGTTAGTTGGGAGGCCGGAGGGAAAAAGACCTTTAGGGAGTCCGAGACGTAGATGGGAAGATAATATGAAAATGGATTTGAGGGAGGTGGGATATGATAGAGAATGGATTAATCTTGCTCAGGATAGGGACCAATAGCGGGCTTATGTGAGGGCGGCAATGAACCTCCGGGTTCATTAAAAGCCAGTAAGTATTATTATTATTATTATTATTATTATTATTATTATTATTATTATTACTATTATTAGTACTACTTCTAATTCCACAATTGGGACATCTAGTCAACATCTACGGCTGTCCACTAGGATTCAGAATACAAAGCAGAGGTTAACTTAAAAATAAAGTACAATTTGACTTGCGGAGAGAGTACAGAATAAAAGTTAACTTAAAAATAAAGTGCAATAATTGATTTTCGGAGATAAATCAGATAAAAGTACAAAGAAGAATAATTGAAATGAAGTAAATAATATTATGTAGTCTTATACAAATGATTGTGTAAAATGGACAATGAATCTCTCAATACCATCAGATAAGTTTTGTTAATGTTCTCATTAGGAAATTTAAAAGAAAAGAGAATGGTTTTGGTTAAATTAAATGAAGTTCCCCTAGCGCCAAAAAGAAGTCATTTCACTGCCTATATATTAATATTAATTTTGTATATCTCACTTAAGTGAGGAATACATGGTTTGTAAATAGACTTCTTTTCGTCGTTAACGTTATTGGCTTATTGATCATCCTTCTCAAAACGGACAGTGGGGTCAAGAAGAGGCTAGCTTGATTCCGGCGATCGATGGCTATATTGTCTTCTGGTTGACTTATCCTCAGCTAAGTCCACACCTGTGGAGTAACGGCTAGCGCGTCTGGCCGCGAAACCAGGTGGCCCGGGTTCGATTCCCGGTCGGGGCAAGTTACCTGGTTGAGGTTTTTTCCGGGGTTTTCCCTCAACCCAATATGAGCAAATGCTGGGTAACTTTCGGTGCTGGATCCCGGACGCATTTCACCGGCATTATCACCTTCATCTCATTCGAACGCTAAATAACCTAAGCTGTTGATAAAGCGTCGTAAAATAACCTACTAAAAATCCTCAGGTAAGCAATGCACTTCTTCGTAAACCTCCCACTTTGCCCTCCGAAGAGTAGTTGCAATGGAGCTTCTCATCTTGAAGTGATGATTGTTTCTCAATAATTCTTCTTTAGGGTAATAACCCAAAACATGAGCAAGGGTTCCTACTTCTTTGCATCCCGGATCTTTTGATCTTGGATGACATCATCATCATAATAATAGCCTAATAATATAATAATAAATAGTAATAATGAAATAAAAAATAATAATAATATCATCAATAGCAGTGGTGATAAGTTAAATGGATGAATCAAAAGGCAATTGTATGAAAATAGGCAATTGTTTGGCTCTTTGGCATATTACGGTGCTGAACAGAGAAATCGATAAAAACGTTACTATCCTCAGTATAGTTTGTCTGTCTGGAAAATGTAATCCGGCATCTCGTTTGAGAATAAACTTTTTACGTCGTTAGGTATGTAGGCTCTATAATGTATGTAATGTATGTATGTATGTATGTATGTATGTATGTATGTATGTATGTATGTATGTATGTATGTATGTATGTATGTATGTATGTATGTATGTATGTTTTCCATTCACAGGACATACAGTGTCCGTCATTCTTATTCGTACTTATTTAATTTAAACGAATAACACAACATTCTGTACAAAGTAATTATACTTATACAATAATATTAGTGTACTATGCTTTAAAACCATTTCTTAGGGCGTTAATTTACAACTAGTTTTATTTTAATCCCTAAATAACAAAAATATTAATAAACATATTATTTTGAAAATAAAATAGTATGTCATTTATATTCGTACACTTGAGTAATGTTCACATATTCGGGGGTCCGTGCCTTAATGGTAACAGCGAGAGCAACGTAAACAGTGCATTACCCCGTGCTGTAGGGTTTGTTTTGCTTCAGCAGTCACTTCTGTTCGAAATGGGCAAGTCGAAGGAACTCAGTGCCGAACTAAACGGGACGATACTTAAACTGACTCTTAAAGATTATTCTTTAAGGAAAATATACAATATAATAAATAAAAGCCATTCCAGAATACAATGTAGTTAATGAATTCTAATACAGTGGATCTACTGCAAATCAGAAGAGGAAACCAAAAGAAAAAAAATACTTAATGAGAGAAAATAATGTTTTATCATGAGACAGATAAAATCAAATCAACTATTAAATGTGCCGAAACTACGTCCTCTCACGACAAAAACCACAGGAAGACCGTTAGTGAATCAACGGTGCGGCGTGTCCTATATAAATGTGGATTTCATGGTAGAGGGATACGGAAGAGGCCCTTAGTAAATAGGAAAAATCGAGTTTCAAGAATGAAATTTGCTAAAGCTCATGTAAATAAGGAGCAAGAATTTTGGGACAGTGTTATTTGGTCGGATGAGATCAAGATTAATCTTTTCGGATCCGATGGTGCCCATGGAGTATGGAGAAAGAATAATAAGACCGACGAAGTGGATAATACTTTTTCCACTGTGAAATATGGATAATGATTTGGTGCTGTATGTCCTCGAAAAGCGTAGGTAATATCGACTTCATTGATGGAATTATGGACAAAATGGTCTATAATAACATCTTGAAAAATAATGGCAAGTAAAGCGCAATTTGCCATCTGTCTACATTTTCCAACAAGAGATAGGAAACAAACGACCGAAATGAACAGACAGTGATTGATATGGAACGTTCCGAAGCAACTTCATACTCCTCCTCAATCACCTGATCTGTACCCCTTCGAGCATTTATCATTGAGATTTAAGGAAAATAAACATAAAAATACAATTTCGTCCAAAGAACACCTCAGAACCGTTGTGCTGAAAGAATGGCGAATGTTCACTCAGCAGCAATGTAAAAAGTTGGTAAATTCCATGCAGAGAAGGTGCCAGGCAGTGATCAAAGCCAGAAGATATGCAACCAGATATTAGCAAAAATTGTTTGTTATTTTTGTGGAGTTATTTAATTTTGTTACTAAGTGTACGAATATAAATGACAGGTGAAGAAATTCTATCTTTTGTTAAATTTTGTTTATTTACATGTTTATGATATATATGGAGTTTATTTTTTGTTTTATTTGTATTCATAATGCTGCTGAACAGAATTTTCAAAGATAAATATAATACTTTCATTTCATGTGTCCTTTATCACCAAATTTGTTAAATATTTTCACCTGTACGAATAATACTGATAGACACTGTAGGTCTACATATCCGATTTCGAACAAACTGGTTATGAAATTATTTTTATCATCCACTTCAATGTCCGATACCCACTTCGGAATAATGTCTCTAACAAAAGTATTCAGATGTAAGCAAGCGGTTTTATTAATTCTATAAGTAATGTTCAAAGAATTTTTTTTCTATCATCTGAAATTGTGCTTCTTTCTTATTAGCGGCTTTCCTCGATGGTCCAACATAGTCTTGAAGAGAAACGAAATCGTTAGTGATGATAGAGAACTAGATTTTAATATATATATATATATATATTTTTTTCGTCAATACAAAGCAGAGCAGTCTGATGTAACTATTGAAACGAATAAATGGAAAAACTGTTTTATCCCAAATGTTGAATGTACTCTGAAGTGAAGTTTATTCAATTTTAACTGAATATAATCTCCTTATCTGGAAGAAAACACGCTATAATATGTAACTAGACATTATGCGGTTATGTAAATTCTTTGTACTTCAGTACTTACTGTATGTGCTTAACTCATGTTTCTTATTACGTTTCTCAAGGATGGCTCCAAGGAAAAGGGAATAATAATCTTTGAATATTCACTGTTTTACTTCAGAAAAAAAAATACTCTTCCTTTTCGCTTTCTTTTCCTGGTTCTATGCTCTTGTGCAAAGTGTTTAAATTTCCATAGGATGCTCATGTTATGGGATTAATTTCAGAGCTGTGGTGCCCTGAGAAAACAATACAGTGCAGTAATCTCCTGATTAGCGTAACGAACCGATTTAGATTGTCGGAGGGGAATTACTGTTAAATGCCTGCGGTAACAGCAAATCAACTTTCTCGGTCTGTTGATAGCCTAGGGATGTCAATTGCATTTCAGTCGAGTGGCACCTCTGAAGAGGAATTTATTCTATAATAGAATTACAGCACACAACGGTTCCTCCATTTCTTGTGTTCCCTATTGATGGAGGCGACATACAGGTTTGAAACGCTGGATAATTCCCCATCTACGACACGATGCATTATCGCAAAAACCTGTAAAATAATAATATTGTTTTAAGTTCGTGGCGTTTTTGATTTCTATGGCAATAAGAAATTTGTTTGATATTTGCCATTTTAATGTCATAGTATTGTGTTACTGAATACGCCTTGAATTTTTTAATTTCTAAGTAAACTTGTCTTATTTATGGGCTGAAGAAAATGGAGTGTTAAGTGAAGAAGAAAAAAAAAAAAAAGAAAATCAAAGAATACCCGACATATCCTTTCGTTTGAATTTAACCGAGAAGTAAAGACATTTGAGGCCGCTAGAACCATTTGTGCCGTTGACATGGAATGTAACACAATTGCAGTACGACATTAATATGGTATTGTCATTTCAAAGAGGATCATTTTGACATGAATGATTCTCCATGTCAGAAGATCGTCCGAATGTGATGAAGACTGTTTAAACCAGGCCTGCACAAACGGCGCTCAGTGAGCGCGGCTGCTCCTTTGGAGCGGGAGAGCCGTCTAACAGGTCGCCGGAAAGGTACGTCGGTCGGAATAGTTGGTATAGCGCTGGCCTTCTTTGCCCGAGGTTGCGGGTTCGATTCCGGGCCAGGTCGATGGCATTAAATGTGCTTAAATGCGACAGGCTCATGTCAGTAGATTTACTGGCATGTGAAAGAACTCCTGCGGAACAAAATCCGGCACACGGGCGACGCTGATATAACCTCGGCAGTTGCGAGCGTCGTTAAATAAAACATAATATTTAACATTTAACGATTTACAGCTCGAAGTTATTGATCTTCATGGGACCTATGGGCTAAAGACCGTTTGAATAATACTACTAGTCTGGTTGAGTTTTACAAGACTAAACCTCAGCAATAATATCCACGACTACACAGGCTGGCTGTGAAAATGATTGCTATGTTTGGCTCAACATTTATATTTGTGAGCAATTTTAATGTTTTCTATAATCAACTTTAATAAAGGCAGGCATCAAACATCTGTAACTGATGTTTCATTACGAGCAGTACTGTTCTTTTCAGCTGCCAACAGCATAAAACCTCGTTTTCATGTACTGATAAATAAAAATATAACAAAATGATATTGTACATTTAAGTAGCTATAGAATTTCTATTATTTCTGTAAAATAAATATTTCTTTCTTAGTTAATAATAGTCCAAGATAGTTTCGTAAAAACTGAACGGGAATTCATTTAATGAATATTCGTACTAGTACTTCCTTTTGTGTACATTTTGTACGAGATCACCCCTTCTTCCAGTCCACCCTTATACAGAGCGCAGCCAATATCTGCATTCCGCTAATGAGCTGTGAGCAGGCTCGGAGAGCGCAAACCTTGTGCAGGCTTTTAAACGTTTTAATTCACGGTGATCCGCGTCAATCAACTAGGGAATTAGTTATTGCGATCAGTTGTGACCTATATTGTGACTGTATGATATTTGCATTCAGTGGGAAAAAGTAAAAAAGTTAGGTTTATGGAACCTTACATTTTGAACGAAAACAACAAAAATCAGCGTGCTACCATTGTTTCTTCGCTTGCTTGTCAATGTTTAGCTAACAAAATTGATCGTTTTTGTCCCAGATTGTTACTGATGATGAAAAATGGTGCCTTTATATCAACATCAATAACAGAAAAGAATGGCAGAGCTCTAACAGAAAAGCTCTCCGCATGTAAAAGCTGGTGTCCATCCACATAAGCTAATCTTGTGCTTCTGATGAGACAAAGAAGGCGTCATTTATTGTGAATTCCTTCCGAGGAATGTAAATATCGCTGCTGAGATTTATTGCAACGATTGAGTCACTTTGGTGCCACAATTCAACTAAAATGAACGGGAGGACTGCATTAAAGGCCCATTCACAATGAAAATTAAACATAACCGTAACATAAACGTAGAAGTTTGCGCCCAGGCTACCAAATGGGATCATTCACAATGATTCACATAAGCATTGACATAAACATTACCGTAAGACGTTAACATGAAAGTTTGCAAACTCCAAACTTTCATGCTTATGCTTGCGTGATTTGCAAACAGAACACAATCGTGGAGCGTTGAAGTATACGACAGAATATGAGGAAATGGCGTCGTTGTTAAGTTTCCAAGGTTACCAAGTATGTTTGCTGTTATGTTTATGTTCCCATCGTGAATGATAGCATGACTTCTTGATTTTACCGTAACATTTACATTCTTAAGTTAACGCTTACGTTACGTTTAATTTTCATTGTGAATGAGCCTTAAGTGATTTTGCAGCATTATAATGCCCGTCCGCATACTGCCAACATTATAAAAACGGTTATCCAAAAGCTGGGTTGGGAGGTTATTCTCCATCAGATTTTGAATTTTTTCCCGCTGTCTATCCAAATGTGTCTCGGAAATCTCCAAAAATAACGAAGCTGTTATTCAAAATTGGCTTGACGATGAATATCTTCAGGCGTGGAATCGAAAAACTGCCAGGATGTTGGTAGTCAGTCATAATACAGGAGAATATATTATTGATTAGTTTATGTATTTTAATTTTGTAAAATAATAATTTTTGTTTTGATAACAAACATTTCTAATTTATGCATCAACCTATTATAATGACCAGAGCTGCGATTCCTTTAACTAAAACATTGAAAATAGGTTAGTGGTGTCTAGACTATAGCTGCAGTCTGACGTATAGAGTTACGAGCGTACACTGACAACGAGAACACGATATCAAAGGAAGTCGTCCCGTGAAGGTTTGTTTTCCTTACTCACAAATGGAGATTTAATTTATTACGAGCACAAGCGCTAGTCAGAACGTAGTCTTACATTGTTCAGAAATATGCCGAAAATAAAAAACACAACATGCAATAAATACTGGTTAACGAATTTGGCTGTGAGTACTTTTGTGTGAATGGATGTAATATATTTTGTAAAATATGTAATGTGGAAATAAGAGAGGAGAAAAAAAAATTAATTTCGTTCAATCACATTGTACTGTTCTCCAACCAGGAGATAAACCGTGAAAGGAATGTGCTTACTATTGCGTCATCTATTGGAGCGAAGTAGATAGATAATATTAGAGTTACTACGTCAGTTTAAAAATCATGCTATCTCCTGCATATGTTATTTCCTGTATGGAGGAATTAAAAGACCAGGAGATCAACCGTGATCTAATTTTGTAACTAGAGTAGTATAAAAATGTGTATATCAGTGTTATTGTTTGTGCTATGAGAGCTAGCCAATAAAGATACGAGTATCCACGTGTGTGACCTTATGACATCTTATGACATCAACATTCATTCACAGCATCACCCCGCTCCGTTTCATTCCCTGGAGACTTTCTCGTGGTTGGAGTACAGCAGAGCAGTGGAGTACAGTACAGCTTGATTCAGGGATTTTGGCCCCTTCAAAAAGTAAGTATTCAGACTATGAGCGAGTTACTCATCACTACTGGCGGACTGGGTCGCACAGGTCAGGCCGCGCAGTCATAACACCTAACACTTCCTTCTTATCATGTCGCGGTACACTTCGTCTTAAAACACAATATTCTTCCGCACGTCCCGTTACTATATTCCAACCAGAAGAAAGTCTCAGGGGGATGAGACGCAGCAGGGGAATGCTGTGAATGAATGTTGATGTCATAAGATGTAATAAGGTCACACACGTGGGTACAAGCATCTCCATAGGCTAACTCTCAAAGCATATGTGATACACACATATTTATACTACCTCCATACAGGAAATAACATATGCAGGAGAGCGCATGTTTTTTAAACTGACATTATAACGGTAATATTATCTATCTACTTCTCTCCAATAGATGACGCAATAGAAAGCACATTCCTTTCACGGTTAATCTCCTGGTTGGGGAACAGTACTAACCATTAAGTCTGTTGACTAAACAATGTCATGATGGCTTATATTTTCTTGACATGAGTGTCCCTCAGCTACGAACATAGATATTATTTTCATTCTCCCTCTTCCCCCTTCTCCGCCTATGCACAATTGTGATTAAATTTCTTTCTTATGACGCAACACACAGCTCGCTCACTAGACAAACAACCATGGACAGGGGCCATTAACGCTGAATCGAACTGTAATTCAAGAAGATATAGTGAATGAAAATTCATGTTAATACACAACAGGAAGAACTCCCATCCACCTCACAAAGTACAAGTACCCAACAAGATTTTTCATCCAACTGCACCTCTTTTTCTTTTGATACAATCAGAATGTATATTGTAATTTATTGTCATAAAGATCAGTCAATCATACACTGGTATTTGTTATGCATAGAAGTACATTTTATTTATGTATGCAAAACTGTAATTTTTGTTATGCATAGAAATGCATTGTATTTATGTATTTTATTTAATTATTTTTTAAAGTTATATGAAGTTTACTATGTTAAATTCCAGTGCAAATGTTGCTCAATAATGAAAAATTTAGTACACATGGAAACATTGTTTCATTGACCTGCTAGAAGATTTTTCACCCGATTGTACCTGGATACACGCGAACACTGCTTCCGAATGGGATCTTAAATGTATTCTCTGTCTCTTTCTTTCCTCTAGAAACATAGTCGATGCGTCGTTTACTGCACCGCGCAGGTTAAAGGAATCTCAGCTCTGATAATGACTATTTGAGGACGCTTTACCAGTTGCGAAATTAGTCCTATCTAGTAGCAGGATAGCAATTTGGAGAAATGAATCTAAAGATTTGTCATGAAAACATCCGACCATGAGGAGTTCGAGGATTCGACTGGGATTATCTAATATTCGCATTACAATTGGAGAGAAAAATCGGGCTAAACTAGAGCAGAGGTAGTTCCCAGCGTAATTAGATCAAACAGGATTGGAACTCGAGACCAATTGCAATCTCAGAGCATGAATCCCGCCCTCCACCCCTAGACCTCTCGGACAGTGACGAAATGTTGCGTAACTCGAATTACAGTTCTGTTTAAACTCGAAACCATGTACAGTATTTATTTATATGCGGAAAGGCAGTAGGATTATTCAACTTTCGTGCATTACTTTCCGAACACAAGAGGTTTTGTGAAAGCTGTTTGTCTATGTTAAAAAAATTCAACATTATATTTCCATTAGTTTTTATACGAGAGCTTGCGCCAGCTGTACTTGGTCATAGGACCAATAAACGCTGCAACATGGCTATGTTGATGTAACGGTGACGCCATAATGCATTCGAAGTGACCTCAAAGCCCGGTCACCATGGAAATGAATCAAGGTCCTTATGAGACAGAAACGAACCAATGTCAATTTAATGAACTTCGATTTTGACCGTTAAATACTCTCATACATGCAGAATTCGAAATTGCTGTGCACACTGACAGTTGAACAACAAAGTGACGTCACTGTATCTGAACAATGACATTCAATCATCGTATTTCTCTTCAATTACAATATGAATCGATTCGCCATGATATCTCGGACAGGTCAGGTTCGCTGATTAAGCTTCATTCTGTTTCAAATCGTACTTCGGATATAAAAATAATAACACTAACAATACAGTAGGCCTAATAATAGATCTAATGATGATGATGATGATGATGATGATAATAATAATAATAATAATAATAATAATACATTTATGAACATAGGATCTATTTGTTAGAAATATCTGAAGCTAGCTCTTAATATCTCTTCAACAGAACTACAATAAAAATTATTAGGATCACGAAGGTGAAACAGTTTTTCATTATAGGTTTTACGCGTTTCTGATTGATCCACTTGCTGATTCATTCTCTCAATCTCTCTTATTCATTGTATTGCACTCTTTTCCTGTCTTTCTCTCACTATTATTACCATTCTTTTTTTTTTCTATTTTCTTTTCTATCAATTTCTTCGTTCATTGTCCGTTTTTTTAAACTCATAGAAAAATTCGGTCCCATATCATTCTTCCGAATGCAGTTTTTCGAATGGACAATTTCTGAAACGCAAATTTCGAGTTGATATAGTTTCGAAAACCAAATTTCCGAAAGTGACATTTCCAGAATTCTCATTTATTGGAATGTAGTGTTTTCCGAAACCATTTTCCAAATTGTTTTTCGGAGATGTAATTTACTTAGTTTTCGGATTTCACATGGGCTTTCATTGCAGAAGTAATATTTCTTTTACAATATTTACATTTCATCCTTTTACTAGAACTTTGCACATTTGTTCACAAAATTTACGATTGACCTTTCTCCTTTAATTTTGCAAATCTGTTTATAATAGGCCTTTTTATATTTCACCTTTTTATTGGAGTTTGGAAACTCTGTTTACAAGAGGCCTATTTACATTTGGCCTTCTTATTTGAGTTTTGTAAATCTGTTTACAATATTTACATTAAACCTTTCATTGGAGTTTTGCAAATATGTTTACTTACTTCCTCAGAGAATGAATGACCGTAGCCGATGAGGTGATGAAGTTGTGACCAACGGTCCGCAAGTACTGTATCCGTGTGTTTTCTTCTTTGTGTGTCCCATAGTCTTGCTCAACAATAGGCCTAATAATAATTTCAGCCCATCCCGTGCGGATTTCGTTTTGTATGTATTTATTAACACTACAATTGAGTATACACCCGGCGGCAGTGATATATAATATATAATACAGTTACATGAAATAAAATAAACGTAAATGAAATAAAATAAAATAAACGTAAATCTATAAATAGTAGATGCAATAAACCTAGGACTATAAATAAAAACTATTCTATAATAACGCCTACGATAAGAAAAAGTAAATCTAACTTATAAGTACTTCTATTTCACCCAACTATTACCAATTTAAGTTTTAAATTTGCCTCGCCATCTTGGTGAAACTTGGTAGCCTATTATACAAAAGTTTAATTATTGATCTTCCATTATTATACGCAGAAGTTGTAAATTATTATTACTGCTACGTATTTTCGGAAATGTGCGTGTGAAAAATGGAATCAGAAAAATTAAATTTCGGAAAATTGGCTTCGAAAAATTTATCCGGGAAAACGATTATTCGAAAAAAGTCTATGTCGAGTTTTGGTTTCGGAAAAATGGACCGGTAGGCTAAATTTCACTCTCACTCATGCCCTTCCTTTCTTTACTATAACTCTCCAACTCTGTCATTGTCAGTACCACTCTCTTACTTCCTCATTCCGTCTCTCCATCAGTGTGTATCTCATCAGTCACTCTGTATTTTACTTCCCTCGTGTAACTCGCTATATCACTCATTCTTACACTGCCACTCTCAGTCTTAGTCACTTACTAACTCATAAGAATATTTGATTAATGAGGTGGTTTTAAAAGCGGAAAACAAGTGCGGATACTCCAACACATCGTATGGTTTCATGTTTGGTCTTCATAGGTTTCCAATATCTACTGCAGAAATACAATTTTCCGTGCAATGTGGGTAATAGCACTCGGAAGTTTAAATAGGATCGAGTTCGGGGGATGCCTATATGAGGAGAGGGGGATGTTTCAACATCACCTGGTTTTACACTTCCCATATGGCGGAGGAATGGGGTGAGTCGAGGGCGTTCCAGTCTAGACATCTCGCACAGGCAGTCCAACTGTTCTCTTAGTGAATTAAATGATCGAACAACTGTAGTGCTTGTTTGAAGACGTAGTTCTTTAACCGTATGGGTATAATGGGGGTAATTATTATGAAAACCTGAGGCGAGGTAAACTAAACTATTCAAGAAAATCTTCCTTACCATATTATGTTATGACGACAAATATCATTGTACGAGAATGACTTTACAAACCTCTTTTCTACATCCCTCACAAAGAGTCACCAACATCAACCTGGAAGTTTATACTTTATTTTAACTTTATTAACTGCCTCCCATTGGAGGTAGTCCAGAAGGACACAGTATAGCCTACTCTCCTACATGAATTTTACAGTACCTAGTAAATATTTTACATAAATATTTGTTGACAGAAAATTAAAATAAACATATACAGTATATAATGAATTATAGAGTGAAAAGAAATTAAATAGGGTGAATATGATGACTCAAAATTTGTATATACTGATGTGATAGTGTCAGATCATTGTTACCTAGTAAATTTAGCAACACTAATGCATACTTGTGGTGTGGAAGAGAAGGCCTGATGGTCTTAACTCCACCAGAATGAATGAATGAATAAATAAATAAATAAATAAATAAATAAATAAATAAATAAATAAATGTAAAAATGAGTAAATCAATAAATAAAAAAATGAGTAAATAAATAAATATAATAAAATTGTAATCACCTCCATGACTACTGACGTGCAAGAAAGCACTATCAAACAGAACTAAAGCATCTGTCAGTGAAATCGAAGGCAACACGGGCGAAAATTAAATCTTCTTCAGACGATAGAGTGATCACGTTAATTTTCTGAGCAAAAAGAAATTTAAATCTGAGTGTTTTACAGGAAAGTTTATTCCTACGAGTTTGTGAAACTGGGAAGGACACCTCTTTTTGAACGTCTTGTCAGAAGTAGCCAATGATAATTTTGAGAATTACATGCGGAAATGACATGGATTTTAGATGGATAATAATCATCATCCATACAATAGCCCGGGTTAAGTTCACGGTGCGGCGTGCTGTACTTGTACAAGAGCGCGGCTGTTCGGCTACCCTATCATTCACAAGAATAGGAGTGGTAAGCACAATAAACCTCAGGCTGCAGTGTAGGCCTTCGGGTCCCTCCTCCGTACAAAGAAAAAAAAAAAAAAAAAAAAAAGCCCATACGCACTTGGGCCATTGGTATGGGTCCATTGTGTCATCTAAAATTATTATGTGGGCGAGAGATTACCAGCAAATTGCTTGAAGTCCTCAGTCAAGGCCAGAATTTCTTTACGTGCTGTAAATCTATGACAAATTATCTCCAGCAGGGTGAACCCCAGAATTTGGATATCCGAAATGAATAGGAGGAGAGTTATTATGTTGGGTGAAGGTTGGTAATATCGTGATAGTTTATTTGAAAATGTATTACAATTTTACTGAGCTATAGAAAGATCGATTTTTTTGTGTCAACGTATTAAGGGATTATTTGTGGACAAGTTGCTGCATAAAACCGGTCCTTCTTTCGCTCAATAAAACCGTGATAAGCTCTGAAACATAGTATCACAATATTATTTGTATCATGGTATTACTAACCCATTTCTTCTAGGGTATTTAACGCCTTAGAGAAACCATGGAAAACCACAGCCAATATGAATGATCTCAATTTAGGAGATCGAGTCAATTGGCTGATTTATGTTGAGTCTAATAAATTTATCCCTTCCTAGAAATAAAATATCAGAATTGCTGTAAAGCGGAGACCTATTATCAGATTGTTTATAACAGGCTTAGAAAGGTTTTGTACGTTATGGCTAAGAGAGAGAGATTAGGGGGTAATGAGTGCAGCCTCATGGTACTTTCTCCTGCAGAGCTAAAGCAGGATGGTCCACCTGTCACTGTCGAATTTACGAATACCATCCAAATGATCATATGGCCACGTCTAAGTGTTTGGATCCATTCCGTGTTCGGCTGTCGTAAGCCAAGCCAAGTCGAAATCGCTGCGGTTGTCACTGTCTGCTCTACGGTATAATATTATAAAATTATAATAACCTGTGTCAGTACAGACCTCGCAGACGTACGTCATAGCGGACGGAAACAACAAGATAAAGATGTCTTTTTGTCATTGATGACAGAGCGACTTTTGCCAAGGTAAGAGTATGCCTGTAATTGGATGGTGCACGAAAGATGCTGCCGGCTTATAAATAAATAAAATCGATGTTTCGGCATTGACCATGTTCTTTTCATCGAAGATTCTTGTCTATGATGACGTCTACGTATGCTTATTTTACTTTTGTTTCTCATGGAAAGAGAGATTATTGCTTTTATTTATTTTTACTTAGGAATTTTTGCTGTCAATGATTTTGATGCGCCAAGTGAGCTTTCATTTTGTAACTCGTGATGCTGAATGCTGTGATTGACCTATTTATATTTTTTTTCGCTGGCCATAACTTGCGTGACAGAGGAAAACAGGTTGATATGTTTTTTAGGGAAGTCATTACTGTATAATTGGATTGGTATAGGCCTAACATTGATTCTTGAGGAACCCCAGGCGTTGTGGGACCTATGGAGGCAGTGTGTTTATAGTAATAAGAGGAACGATAGAGTAAATACGAGGCCAGCATGTGCGAGGTTTCCTGAAAGGTAAACTTTGGTTCGTTTCAGAATGAGACTGTAATAATGCCGATTTCATGCAGTGTCCGAAGTCTCAGCCTCGTATGAAATTGAGTGTTGGGGTTCTTTTCTGGGTAAAGTTTATATGTAAAGATTAATTTTTGGTCCTACAGGATATATGATGTATTATGGTAACAATTTCTTCGCCCAACAGTGCATAATACTGTGAAATTTCGGCCACCGAGTCACTCAATTGAGTGCGCTCCTTATATAATGGCAGTTGACTTAATATATGTCGAACTTGAAGTCGGGCAACAAAGGGAAAAACACTAGAGGAGTGGGATTCGATCCGGTGCTGTGGATTGAACTTCGGCGTAGCTCAGTGGTTAGAGCACTTGGTACGTAGAACCAAGGACCCAGGTTGGATCTCTGACGCCGGAGCGAGTTTTTCTCCTCTAATACCCATTCTTCTCTGGGGTGAAGGCAGCGGTAGCCTAGCACTTACACATCATCTCCTATACTAGGATTCATATGAATCGATACTTAAAGGTTGCACATATTTCAGATAGCAGTCCTTTACACGTCTACATCCATATTTTCAACACATTTTTACGGTGACGGAAGAAAATTTGTTATTCCATGTGTTCCTCTCAGCCTCGGATCAAATTGAGTGCTGGCTCTTCCCTGGGATAGACGGCGTCGGTGCATGGTGCCGACCACACCACTTCATTCTAGTGCCAAGATCATTAAAGCATGGGCCCTTTCTCCATGTCTTGTTGGCGCCTTTCTGGCGTCTAAAAAAAATACCTTTACCTGGTAAATATAATGAGCAAGTTTATTTCATATAAATAACTTTTTTAATTGAACTTCAAGACTTTCCATTACGAAAACAGCGTACTCTCTACTCAGTTCTAACACGGGTAGAAGATCAAGTCCAGTGATCTCCTTCAAGCAACTTCAAAGGTTCCGACAGAAAAAGAAGTAATGGAACCGTGGCTTCAGATAATTAACCTAATCGGTAGAAGTTTCTAACGCGTTAAATCTGCTTTCTCAACCATCGCTATCAATCACAGAACAGTCGTGCTTGTTAGTGTCGGAACTGGAATGTGACAGATTTACCAATTTTGAGCGAAACAACAATTATCTTCTGAGCAAGTCAGACTCTGAAATAAACGTTGGTGAAATTAGTTTCACACGGTTTTAATGTTGATCCTGCTGGAGGTTTCTCTCGAAGAGGAACCGATGTTCAATCCGTAGAGAGATTCTTTGAGATCTCTGGTGGACAGATGTTTTTTTTTTTTTCAAGTAATTCTGTTTACTCTGTCACTTCTATTGCACAATTTCTTTATCTTTGATTATTTTCTTTAGAGTAAGAGAATCATTAGGTCTACATTAATATCGAATTACAAACTGATATATGGGTTACGTTACATAATTCGATCAGTTTCTTACGGTGTAGCTATATCCTGAGATATTTTTTATTGATACAACGATTGTTGGAAACGATTTCTCTAGATCAGCGGTGACCAAAACTCGAACTGCAGTGATTACATGCGGCAGACAATCTATGAAGTAAGGAGACGAAGGAAAGGAACTCGGCATGAACACTACAACCAGTGATGGTTCCTGTACTAACATCTTGATCAATCCCGCGGATAAAAATCTCAAGCTTTGCTGTATCAGTAATGTCACTGCTGTCAACAAGAGCCAGTGAATAATATACGATTTTTCTTGCTTCTTTTTTTAACCTTCCTCTTGAATATAATTAGAAATTTTCTAAATTCTCTCGATACTTGGTCGAGAAATTCGTAGTTTTTCAGAATTAAAAACTTCCTTATAGACCAGTTATTTAAGCTATTTCAATCGTTACTCTTTTGAGAAATTCTGTTCTATTAAAAGGTTTCAGAGCACGAGGTATTTCAAACCCCATTAGGTAGCTGACTTCCTTACATTTCTTTATGTTATCTTTCTCTTCCTGGCTATGATTTAAGACATGTCACTCAATTCCTGGCGTTTAACAGTTCGTTGGCATGTAATATTGAATTAGTTTTTCTACAATATTATTATTAAATGAATAACTAATAAATAGTTACCCTCATCTAAAGATTAAGAAGATTAAAACTGAGATAAAACCTAATAATTTTATCCTTCTAGAAAGAAGATCTAAAAATATAAATATTCATGCACGTACAAAAGAATTATAGAAACACTTACTTAGTTGACAGTAGTAATAATAATAATAATAATAATAATAATAATAATAATAATAATAATAAAAGTAATAATAATAATACATTATTCAGCGTGGCAAGTAATGTTTCTATTACTCCTAATTGAACCGTTGGGCAAAGTAAACATATTACATTTTGTCCGACAGAACAACAGAAAAGTTCTCCTTCTCATTCTTTACGAAACCACCTCTTACTGCTTGTAGAGACAGAGTTTGTAGAGCGACATGATACCGCCACTGCTTGCCCACTACGTGAATAAAAAACACAGTAATGTACAGGAAACTCCTCGCACCCGTTTGAATGTCTGTGATTACACGATGTAATCACGACACCCGCTTTGGTCACGGCTGCTCTAGATATTTCAATTTCTCTTCCCGTAAAATTATTCTCATTTCAACTCATCTTTTCATTTGATTTCTGGAGAATGTAAAGAGTAACACAAGGTCACATGCTCTTTATTTTGCCTGTGTGCTTGGCCGGTAGAGGGAGGGAACAGACTGCGGCTTGTTTACATTCGCCAGATATCCATTGCGCTCTCTGTACTACCACAGTGAGTGCTGTTATTTTTCTTCCTCCTCTGTAAGGTTGTAAACTTCTACTAAAGTACTTGGGTACGAATGATCTATTTTGCACCCCGTATACTGGAAATGGACTTAGAAGACCGCAGTGAATGACCAGCTTCGTAATGCTGCTGTTACTGCTACTATAGTGGGGATCACGTAAGATTACTTTCTAATAAGATAATATGGCCGTGTTTTTTAATGTTGGCAGTTGTTACCAAATATCACCAAAGTAAGTAAAATCACAGTCCGGCGTCGCGGTCTAAGGCATCCTGCCTAGGACTCGCGTTATGGAATGCGCGCTGGTTCGAGTCCTCATGGGGGAAGAAATTTTCTCATGAAATTTCGGCCAGTGTATGGGACCGGTGCTCACCCAGCATCGTGATGCACTTGAGGAGCTACGACAGGTAGCGAAATCCGGTTGCGAATACCAGCTATAACGGCTGGGGGGGATCATCGTGCTAACCACACGATACCTCCATTCTGGTTGGATGATTGTCCACCTCTGCTTCGGCATGTGGGCGTGAGGCCAGCAGCCGGCTGGTTGGTCTAGTCCCTTCACAAGCTGTAGCGCCACGGATTATTATTAAGTAAAATCACAATGCTATGTACTGAAACAATAATACTAAGTATTCATGTATGACTGATTGGTCGAATATTAAAATAAGTTTTGTCTGGCAACATGAAATTCATTGGTGTGAGTAACTAGTTTACGATTCATGAGACGTAACCCAAAAGTTTGACCACATGAAATGATTAGTACGAACTCCGAAAATCGAATACCATTTTAAAATGTATGATATTTATTTGTTAATTACTGCATTATTAATTAAGTTCAAATTTCAAATATCATTCGCTAGTAACTTTCGTTTCATGGATTTTGGCAGCGTCTTCAAAAGGTAAATGATGCTCTCAATATAACAATTTGTCAGTATCAAAATCCGAAACAGAGTTGGCATAAGAAAATTCAACCTGAGAACTAGTAAATCACTATAATCCACTAGCATATGCAGTAATAGGAGGAAAATGGTTAGGTTTAAACCTCTGAGTATAAAGTAAGAAGATACGGAAAATAGTAACACTCTAGACTAGACTATCGGTACTGAACGACTGGGACTCTTGTTCCAAGGCTGCACAAGGGTGTGAGTTCGAGACTTGCTTCGGCTAATTATCTGGTTCGGGGTTTTTTTTTTTTTTTAGATTTTTTGAAACTGTAAAGCAAATGCTACGTGATATCTTGGCGAGTCCTCGGACTCACACCATCAAATGACATTTCGCTATATCAATTCCATTGACGCTGCATAACCGCGTCATTATTCTATAGTCATTAAATTAGTTGTGACCAACTCGGCTGCTCTTACGAAACAGTGTGTGCACTCACGAGGAAGAAATAAATAAGTGAGACGATCTGCTCTTGCATACTGCACGTGCACAACGAAGAATGATCTTGCACAAAGAGCACGAGTTTGTCACCATTGCATTAAATAATCAAGTGATAAACTGATGTTGTAACTGCAGTTACTGTGCTGCTATTAGAGCTACAACTATGACTACTATAGGCCTACTGTTATTCTCATTACTAGACCTCGGATTTTTAGGCTCGAATAGGATAGGTTGCAAAAATTGTATGTAAAAGTCCCTAAATGTATGCAACACGAGAAACACTAGAGCGATGATAGTACCTAAAACTAGGTGCATTAGAGAACGTATATTTCAGCCTATGCTTAGCAGGCATAAAAATCCTATATCTGCTTATTACAAAAACTACTATTAACCCGCCACAGTGGTATGGTGAAGAAGAGTGACAATAGTAGTATTGAGTTTGAGAAAACCATGATTACAAACAATGATATTTATACATCTTGATTACACAACTTTTAACACTGTATCACTTTGGAATATGTATTATATGACTTTCTTGCGTTAAATTCTGTCGTAGGCCTACCTGGTTTACATGTTTCGACCTTTTATGGGTCATCCTCAGAACTGGTCGTTGTTGATCTTGGCGCCTCTTGTTTTGTTTCCTGTGAGGGTGTGTTCGTGTGGGCTACACTACACATTAGAAATTGAAAACAACAAATCTATAAATTTTCTAGACATCACAATAACAAAAGTAGACAACAAACACACATTCAAAGTATACAAAAAACCCACAACAACAACACATATACACAACAATCCAACCACCAAACACAACACAAACAAGCTGCATTCCGAACAGTACACAGACAAAACATAATCACAAAAAAAAAATAAGAATACAACACAAACACAAGAACACAAAAATACATTACACTAACATACGAAAACAAAAACACACAACATTGCAAGCTCATTCAAGAAATTAAATTACAACATCGCATGCAGAACAAATAACACTCTACAAAAACATCTCAACACACAAACAACACAAACAAATACAACCTCACAGGCGTATACAAACTCAAATGTAACACAACAACTTCTACATAGGATAGACAGGCAGATCATTTCAAACACGTTACAAAGAACACATCACAGCCATAACAAAATTACAAAACACCTCCACATATGCAGAACACATCACGAATGCTAACCACACCTACAGAGACATCAACAAGACATGGAAATACTACACATCCAACAAAAAATCCAGAAACTAAACACACTAGAACAATATGAAATATACAGACACACACAAAAACACACCCCAATGAAATTCTCAACACACAACTCAATTTCAGAACACACACACTCTTTGACTCTACATTACACCACACGAACACACCCTCACAGGAAACAAAACAAGAGGCGCCAAGTTCAACAACAACCAGTTCTGAGGATGAGCCATAAAAGGCTGAAACATGTAATCCAGGTGCGATAGAATTTAACACAAGAAAGTCATATAATACATATTCCCAATAATATTTTATAAACTATTCATGATATATGGGATTTAATTTTCAACAATTGTTCAATGGTCTTTAGAGATCATGTTCAGTATAAAAACAACAAAAACAAAAAACATATCACTGCAATAAAAACATGTTTATATTAGAGTGTCATTTACATCATGGAGATACCACTTCGAATGTTTTCTTCTGACATAAAAGCTTCACACTGTCGACACATAGAGTTGATATGTTCCATGCACAATCAAACATTGCACTTCACACAGCAGTAACGGGATTTCCGATCCTTGCCTCGGAGGCAGTATGGACAACGCCTCAAAGTTGATTGTCTCTTTGCTGCTGGCTCGTCCCTGCTTGGTGCATCGCTAAAATGCCTCGCAACTTTTATGGCCAGTTCCCGTGGCAAATTTGAAAGAGGAATGATCTGCCCTTTCACTAGAGCTAAGGAAAGGTTCTCCTTATTGACTGCTGTTCACAATAAATTGTTTGCGTCATAAATTTATTTTGCATAATATTCCCGCGATATTCATCAACGCATAAAATACTGTCATTGGCTGTTTCTATCTACGTTATAAGTAGCAGACAACTCGTCCACAACATTAACACCTTTTTTAGTGTTACCATAACGAATAGATTTATTCGTCAGAATCGATTGCCTCATTTAGCTATAACCTTATACTATCCACTGATTGTTGCCGCCCACCGAAGAATGAAAAAAGGTTTTGAATAACTGCGCAGAAAAAATGGTACTTGTAGACAAGCTATACCAACCGGGAATCGAACTGAGTCTTACTTGATCAGTAATAGCGATGCCATCATCACGCCATAGGCAAAGTAAATAAATTATCCATGTCCTATATAAAAAAATATGGAAAATACCTGTAAAAACTTACATTGAAGCACATACTACTTGATGGGACTCAACTGGTATCGTGGGGTTTGAGATACCGTACCCGAGGCACATTTGAACTTATCACAGTGAACACTGAAAGAAAACTAAGGGCCATATTCATAGACATTCTTAGCGCAGGCTTCCGGTGGATGATCAGCGAACTAATATTTTTCGTATTCATTTTATATTTTAGTAGGTTATTTTACGACGCTTTATCAACATCTTAGGTTATTTAGCGTCTGAATGAGATGAAGGTGATAATGCCGGTGAAATGAGTCCGAGGTCCAGCACCGAAAGTTACCCAGCATTTTCTCATATTAGGTTGAGGGAAAACCCCGGAAAAAACCTCAACCAGATAACTTGCCCCAACCGGGAATCGAACCCGGGCCACTTGGTTTCGCGGCTAGACGCGCTAACTGTTACTCCACAGGTGTGGACTTTCGTATTCATAAACCAGTGTTAGCGATATGATATGATATGATATGATATGATATGATATGATATGATATGATATGATATGATATGATATGATATGATATGAATCCTGTACAAGTAATCAGTCGATAGCCGGGGCTAGTTTAGCACGCTCGTAGCGCGGGCTAGCGAAATGTCTATGAATAGCACCCTTAATGTTTTAAACATGCTCAAGGCATCTGTTTGGGGACTACCCACAGTTATACCAAACAACGACCCAATTGCTTACACAGTTTCCTATGAATTGGTTGAAATATTTCTGTGTGGGTGTATTATGCCCCACAATACCACTGACGGGTTACAATTAATATCATTGATATATGTTGTTTCCTAAAAATATCATATTGCACGAACCCACAAGAGGAGCTAACAATCCTTGAAAGCAAACGATTATAAATTACTTTGTTTGCATTTAATGCAGTTTTAATAGGATTATTTTCTCAATTAAATGCTATTATACGCGATGTCCGGATTTATAAAGGCTGAATGAGGTTGGCAGGCAGGTAGCGGAACATAGTGCCGTAGTGCCAATGTGGTATACACACAGGCAGATTACCTGGGGTTGGAGAGATAGGCTTTGTGTGAGTTTAGTGCCTCGGCACATCCACTCCCTGCGAATTGCATTTACACAACAAAAGCGAAGACTTAAAAGGTTACCAAGACAACCAAATTGACTGCCGGCGCTTTTCCCTTTTCTTTCCACTCCGCTGCGATTTTGTTTTCTTTTGACATAGTTGTAGTGATGGCAGCATTAGGTGACGGTGATTATAGTCGAATTGTATTGGAGATACTGTAATGGTTCAGTCAGTTCATTATTTCCCATAAAAACATCACGGAAATATGATATAGAAGTGAAATAAATGAGGCAGGGGATTTGAGCAAATGCCTATGATTGCGTGTAACGTGGGTTGGGGACAACTCGTCACAAAAAATTGGTCACAAAGACAATTCGTCATATAATTGAAATCCGTAACAGAGTACCGTCCCCATTTCACGAGAAGATTCGAGCAAGGAATGCGAGTTTTTCCTCCACTCTTATAACCTATCCCCGACATGGAACCGGCCGGCATTTACTGAGCCTTGTTTGTAGGCTATCAGCAGGTCAATGACACCATTCCCATCAACCTGATCCTCCAAGAACGCTGAGTTACTGGCTTACTCTCTGCTCTTACCCCGCAAGGACCATAATATTTTCTCAACTTTACTCCTTGTTCCATATGAAAGAATTTCTACCACTTAGTCTAAAAAAGAATCTTATTCAGACGCTTGTAATGCCCCATTTTGATTATTGCGGTTCCTTGCTAACTAAGGGTACGTACACGTTGGAGCGACGATAAGCGATAAAAGAAGCAGCGATGCTATATCAGAGAGAATTGAAGCATGCATTGTCATTGAGGTGTGCATATTGGAGTAACGATAAAAGCGAAGATACACGATAAAAGCGACGAAAAAGAAAAGTTCCATTTTCTTCGCTCTTGTCGTTCATATGATCTCTGATTAAGATAATATTAATCTGTATAATTACCGGTGGCTATCAATATATTCGAATATTAATCGATTTATTATTATTTCGGCATATTAAATTAATTATTGTAGATATTGGCAAATTGATCAGTTGTGTATTTATTCGTCCTATGTCATGTGATCAAAAGAACCAATCACAACACAACGAATTTATACTATCTTTGGGATGAGAAACGGGTTTAATTTTGTACGTATTTAACTTATATTAACCTTGAACTTAGCAGCTGATATTTTCTATATATCTTCTTTCATTAAGTGGATGCATAGAATATCTTCTACTGGTAAATCAAAATGTTCGCTTCCCGCGTCCTCGTTGCTCCGATATGAACACTTGATTCTTTGATAATACCAAAGCGTCGCTAGATCGTTTCTTTTATCGTTTATCGTTGCTCCAACGTGTACGTACCCTAATGTAAGTTCACTCTTAGCTGAGAGACTACAACGTGTTCATAATGTGTGCATACGATTCATCTGCAATACTCGTAAATTTTACCGTATAACACCTTCCCTCCAGTTACTTTCATGGGTGCGTCTGAAGGAACGAAGAACAATACATTCACTGTCTCTTCTGTTTAGAATCATGCATACGTCTACTCCGAATTATCTGTTATTGCGCTTTCAGTTTCTTACAACTCTTCGAAACCGACATCAAGCACGTCTTTCTATCCCTCATCATAGAACGTCTTTATACTCATCTTCCTATCCTATACTGTAGAAATACCTCGCCTCTGGAATTCGTTACCTAATGACGTCAGGGACTGCCGGACTTTATCACAATTCAAAATTAAATTGGAAAATTTTGTCTTAGTTAATGTTTTTAGGTATTGCTAGAAGTATTGATTTGTGCTTTTTTCTTTTTCTTTTTAAATCTAGATTAAAATTGCAGGTTTCTTGTTTATGTTAGTTAATTAGTTAGGATACAATTAATTATGATACTTAATCACTCACTTAAAGTTTGTGTGACTGCTACCTGTGTATATTTTTGTGTAGCTTTAGTTTGTTTATAGTGTTTTTTTCTCTCTCTCTTTATTTCTTGTGTAGCTTTATTTTGTATATAGTGTATTTTTTTCTGTTTATTTCTATTATTGTATCTGTATTCCTGGTGTTGTGGAAGAGAAGGCCTGATGGCCTTAACTACATCAGAATAAATAAATAAATAAATAAATAAATAAATAAATAAACCGCTCGCAGAGATCCTCTCGTGAAATTTGGACAGTACAACTAGTCACATGTTAATATTGGCCACAGGAATAATTCGGTAATATTGGCTCCAAAAATAGGCCTATACATACTCGTAAACATTTATGTTGTATTGAAAAGTTAGTCACTGTGTACAGACACCTTTGTAACTCAAAAAATTATTTGTTATTCAAGCAATGTATAACAACGAATGGACCACACATGTGGAGTAACGGTTAGCGCGTCTGGCCGCGAAGCCAGGTGGCCCGGGTTTAATTCCCGGTTGGGACAAGTTTCCGGGTGGATGTTTTTTCCGGCGTTTTCCCAAAACACATTATGAAATATTTCGCGTAAGAAAATTTTTTTATCTCGAAAGGGAAGCAAAAACGAGCAAAATTGTATAAAACCTTTTGATTTGAAATATCTCAAAGAGTAACCCCTGAAATTAATTACATTACTTACGGTTCACTCTATATTCAATTCAATTCAATTTATTTGGTAGACATACAGTTTTAGGCTTCGTTAGAATACATTGAAAAAAAAAAACATATAAATACATTTAAAAAACACTAATAACAGAAACAGTAAACTTTAAGTAATACAATCAAAACATGAAATAATTTGAAACTTTTAAATTGAAGAAAACTAACTAAATTGCAATTAAAACTTATTTATTAAAGTACAATTTCATACAAATTTGTGTTGAAAAACTCAGCAACAGAATTAAAGGGATTATTTAATAACCAATTGTAAAATCTAGTTTTGAAACTATTGATTGGTAATTTATAATATTGACTAGGGAGCTTATATAATTTCATCCCCATAATTAAAAAATTTGTATTGCTCTTGTGTAATCTACAATATGGAATATTAATTTGTTCACTATTTCTAATTTCATGATCATGTATATTGGCCACTAATGAGTACTTATCGATATTTTGTCTAGTGTAAAGTACTAGATCATATATATACAAATTTATGATTGTTAAAATCCGTGATTGTCTGAAAAGTGGCCGACAATGTTCCAGATAATTTGATTTACATAAAATTCTAATGGCCTTCTTTTGTAAAATTAAGACGCTTCCAATTTTGGTCCCGTTTCCCCAGAAAATTAAGGCATATCGAATTATCGACTGAAAGAAAGAAAAGTAGGCACATCTTAAATAATTTTGAGAAACGCAAGTAGTCAATTTCTTTAGCAAATATAAAACTCTTGATAGCCTTGTACATATGTACTCAATGTGCTTGTCCCATGTTAAACTGGCGTCTATAAAAAGTCCCAGAAATTTTGTGTAGTTGAGTTTGTTGTCCTTATTTATTAGATAGTTTAGGCTGAAAGTTAAGTTGATGGTTTTTTCTTGATAATACAATAATACAACAATACATAATATACAGAACATACAACCATATTTATTTATTTATTTAATTATTTATTTATTTCTCATCAATCTTGTCCATTCCAGTTCAAATCCGTAATTCCCATATCAAATACAAAGTAAAATATATAACATAATAGTTTCACAAATACTAGCCTATGAACTATTTCTTAATTTTACAGCTCTGCTTATAACAGTATAGTACTATTTAATACTGCATATCTACCATACTATACTATACAACACAACATGAATGCAATAATAATAATAATAATAATAATAATAATAATAATAATAATAATAATAATGATAATAATAATAATAATATCCTCATTTCACTCTACCATTCCTAAAACGTGTATAATTTATGCACATGCGTAGGCTTAGGCCTATATACAAAAATATATAAATGTGCATAAAGACATTGTGTACAAACGTCGGTAGGCCTATAATGGCTCGATCTCTGTCATTCCTCTACTCATTGCTCTCTTATCCCAGTACACATTATGACCAGCACTGAAACATGTTTCAAGTTGCTCTCAGGACTGAATCATTCATTTCCGTCTTGTATTTCCGCGGTTCACTTATTGATAGTCCTGTCATATGCGATCTTGAATCGAAATGACGAAGCCGCTTTCTGCTTAAGTCCCGGTTACTCACTGTCAATGTCAACGAATTGATAAACATCTCGGTTTCTTCCTAGACGGTTCTCTTTGTTTTGTCTGTACGGAAAGACGCATAGTGAAGATGACGGTGATGTACCTGTTTTTCCCACTACATTCTACACTCTACTCTAATTAAGTGCACAGGTTTTAGGTTATGTTCGTACCACAGCCTATAATACACATTACAAATGTGACAAAACTTACTGCTAATAAAATGTATATTAAAATACCTGAAAGGTTTTTTATGACACTGCCTTTCTTTAATAGTGATTACATTTATAGTTTGCGTATTACAGTTTTAGATGCATTATCGTCCCGCTCATGCCAA